>NW_008703718.1:1843421-1862839 GCF_000326865.2 Helobdella robusta | reverse complement strand
CAACATCAACCACATTGAAACCATAACAACAACAACACACATAACAACAACAACAACAAAAGTATGATGAACAATAAAAACAACATCAGAACAACTTAACCACATCAACAACATTGACAACATCAACAACACAATAGCAACAATATCAACAACTTGACAACAGCAACACCACAACAACAACAACAACATCAACACAACAACAACAACACAACAACCCACCACTTTTTCATCAATCGTGTGCGGCCCGCTATTCAGAACTTTCTCTACGCTGTCAGTGTTTGAGAAGTTCACAAAGCCGAAGCCCCTTTGGTTAAATGAAAAATCAGTGAAAATTACTTTTCATACTTTACAACAATATTTTGAAAATCGGTATATACAAGAATTAAAATTGTTCCTAAGAAGAAATTTAAATTCAGAATTGATTTTTTTTAACAATTTGTAACTTTTAAATAACACACAAATTGTAACGTAATTAAGCTGTTAAATTAAATAAAATTTCATGAATTTTAAAAAACGTAAATAATAAAACAACAACAACAACATTTATTAGTATGAAAAGAAATTATGAAAAAACAAAACTAAAAGATCTTCCAATAAGATAATAATTTCAATTTTCTCCCGAAAGAAGCAAAAAAAAATTTTGCATTGGAAGATAATAAATGTAATTTAATATCAGAATATGCCGTGCTAGTAATTTATAATTTTTCTAGAATTTTTTGCAAATATTTTTCAAAATCGTTCACAAATATTTTTTCAGAATTTTTTTATAAATACTATTTTTTCAAATAAAAGTTATCACAAAAACTTCATTCAACAAAGCAAGCTAGCTTCATTGATTTGTACAATTTTATGTTTGGTACGTAATGTCTTTCTGGAATTGAATAAAATATGACAAAAGACATGTAAGGAATGACGATGAAAAATTTATAAAAACTTATTATAAATTTGTTTTATTACTATTATTATTATATAACATTATTATTAAATAATTTCAAAAAAATATTTACGAGATATAACATTATCAAAGATTCAAATGAATCGTTAGACTACTTACTTTAACTTTTTGTAGTCGTTAAAAAATGAATAACTTGAACATTAACATTTTATTTTTTGCAATACATAATATTCATTTGTTTATATTAATACTTTTGACATTTAAATTGAAATTCAAAGTTTTTTATTTACTTCAAAATTAGTAAGAAAAAAGCATTATAACAGAAATAAAAATATTTAGCCGATTTTCGGGAATACAATTAGACAAGAATATATCTTGCTCAGACCATTTAAAAATAATAATTAAAGACAATTAAACTGAAAATATCATCTTAAAACTTCAAATTATGTATAAAAATAAAACATTCAAATATAATCCAATATTGGTAGTATTTATAATAATAATAATGTGCAAACGTAAGATGTGCGATATATGATATATTGATTGCAATCGTTCAATTACTTATGTTCATGATGGATTCATTACATCGCCTGTCTACATATACCCACATACAAACACAGTTACTTCGTTTCCATCTCCGTGTCATTTTCCTCTTAGGTTCACTCACTTATTACATACATTCAGTACATTATTATTATAGACGTGATGCCCTAGTGGTTAAGGTCGCCTGGTGCTGTTTTGCAGTAACCGGGTTCGAATACCACAAAAAGATCTCCGCTCATCATATGCTTCGTGTGTGATGTGTCGTTTAGCATTTATCCATATATGATGTTTGTGTCGTGTTGTTGAATCATCTTAACTTTGGAAGGGTGTAATTGACCTTTAACCTTTTACCTTTATTAATCTAAGTTATTCACTTTTATATTTATTTGTTTGTTTGTCCGTTTGTTCCTTTGTTTGCCCGTTTGTTTGTCGCTCGTTCATTCTTTCAATGATTTATTCAATTTACTACCATAACTTTTGCAAAAATAGCATTAAATTTAATATGTAATATTGGCCATGTTTTTAGAACAAATTTATTCTCAATATTTTGAATAGAAACTTTGGCCAAATCTGTATGTGGAAGTAGAATCAAATGGTATTAATTAAGGTTTGTTATGTTTGTATAAATTAAATTGGTTTCGTCACAAAGAAGTGACTGACATTACAACGTTAATAATAGTTAGCTGTGAAAGTCGTGAGCGAGGCAACCGTGTTGTTCTTTAAATTTAAATATTCAAATTTGGCCAAGTTTTTTTCAGCGTTTGATATCTGACATGAGAGAGACATAACCAACAACGAAATGAAACAAAACGAATGCTTATTCAGTAGGTTATTCTTAGTTAAAGAACAAACAACACATAAAACTATTTCAAAACACGTTCTAACGCTTATGTGAAATGAGTAACCATTTAAATTTTTTAAATAAAATTTAGAGTTCATATCTACATCTTATGTATGTCCATTCACAACAAATTTTGAGTGTGATCATATTGACCATAAATTGACCATATTCATCTTGTTATGTAAATTATCATATAATGTTTGAAATGAATGAACGTAAAAATATAAAACTTACGGTCAATCAAAAATTCATAGCAATTTAAGGGCGATTAATTCGTTAACAATTTTTTTTCAAACTGATAGGCCGTGCAACTATCTTCATAATTAATTTCTGTGAAAAAGGCAACGCCAGTAATAATAATAATAACCAACAAGCGAAAAAAATGTTAACAACAACAACAAAATAATAATAGAAATAATAACAACAAGAAAACATTTCAAATGTATTTATAGCTGGGAACTGTTTGCAGCCCATCAATCAATTTGTGAAAAGGCCTCAAAACTATGCGGCTCTGTTATTAAAATAGTTACATCATAACACATGTTATATACATATATTATATTTTGTTATATAAATGTTATATACTGTTATATACATATTTTGTTATATAAATGTTATATACTCTTATACACATAGCATTTTATGTTATATAGATGGTATATACTCTTAAATACCTATCTTATGTAGTGTTACGAACGTTAACTTTATACAACTTTGTGTCATTTCAAATGTATAAAGTGTCTTTGTACATTTGAAATGACATGGAAGTTTTAAGAATAGAGAAATAATTCAATAATATTGCAACACGAAATAACTTTCTCAGTTCTGACATTTTATGATGATAATTCATCTGACGTTTTGAAATAATTACGTTTAGTATGTCGAAGAAGTTAATTGAAAGCATAAATTATAACTGACAATTAGTTTATTCAAACATAGATACACGGTAAATAGAATCGATGACATTCACTGAAATGGATTTATTCAAAACTTGTTCGTTTTTTATTCAAAATTTTTCATTTATTAATTTTTTATTAATTTTATTTACATAAAATGGCAGCACACAGCAAAACCTCCGCTGAGGTATTTATGATGCGTGGGCACGAGTAGTACAATCATATCTTGGTCAATTTGATTGCTCAACACTTGAAAATATTGGACCTCAAATTTGACACGACACACACAAATATATATTCAATTCAATCTTTCTTTCTCTCACTCTCTCTTTCTCTCTCTCCCCATTTATTTTTCTTTTTCTCTTTGTATATTTAATATACAAATGTATCTTTATAGACGTAGTTGTTGTGTCGGTACGTTTGCTTTTAAATGGTATTGCGGTATTGTGAATCTGTCTGGGAATACACTTTAATTATCCTGACGGCCTCTCTACACTTGAAATTTGATTATTTTAAATTTGTATACTGAAAGAGGAATTGATATGTCTGCCTAAAAGCAAGTGTTGGTAAAAGTTGATCACGTATATGTCGTGATTCTGCAAATTTTGTTCTAGAGTTCAGACTGGTTGTGTATAAAGTCTCCTGTTTATCATGTCCAGAAACATATTTTGATAATTTTGAACATTTTTCACAAAACGCTCACATTTTTCATACATGAATCCGTTGATCGATTAGATAAACTTTTTTTTTACTAAAGATACGTTTCATTTCATGAAAAAAAATTGCAGATAGTTATTTTTATGTAGACAGTGCATTATTTAAAGTGCAAAAATTACCATAAACGCATCGATGAGACGGACTTTAAAAAATTATTTTTTTTATAGAAGCGAATAACTTTTCGGAAACATTGTGAAACAACTTAGAAACCAACAAACATTGTCTTCCAATGCAAAAAATTATTGCATTGTTTCAATGTTTTTGAGTTTACTTTATACAAACGTTATCAATATTATTCATTTGTATATATACGATCGGCGCTTATATGAATGTTGTAAAAATAAAACATTGCCTGTAATAGCTTTTTATACCTTTGTTATTTGTTTGTATTTTTTGTTTATATTTTTTCCTTAGAAAGCGACGATATTTTTTGTTTGATGTATATTGTTGTTCCGCCGATTGTTCATTCGTTTTTCTTTTTGTTTCTACAGCGACGGCATTTCATTTGAATTTGTTGCATTCGTCCCAACCCAACTGCAGCCTCCCCTTTCGAAACGTTATAAGCGCCTTGCAGCGCGTGTGTGTGTGTCCTCTCAAGATTTGTTAGCTTTCATGCAGTGGCACAATCAGTGTTTCAGTGTTTTGTTAACAAGATCCTCTAGAACAATTAACGTTTTTCATTTATGAAAAATTTTTCTATCAACGAAATTTTAAATTAAATTTTCAAGTCTGAATTTCGAGTGACTTGGTAGAAATTTTCGTTAACGATGACAACTTAATTAAATTACGTTGTATAAAAAACAATCAATTACAAACAAGCGCCTTGGAACTTTTTATAAAATTAACGTTATTTTCGTCTTATATAAGAACACACAGTTTCGTTTGTTTTTATTGTATGTAAGCTTTTAAAATGTTCGTTGCTTTGTTTATCGGGCCTACAATCAATCACGCTGTTGTTGCTGCCGCTTCAGACAGACAGATGCCCAAATTATTTCTTTCTTCTTTTTCTACAAAAAAAAATGCAAAAAACACAAACACAAAAAACAAACACAAAACAACAACAAAAAATACAAACAACGAAAAATACAAACAACAAAAAATACAAAATAAAACACAAATAGTGAAACATAAGAAACAACAAATTTTTCCTCTTTAACAAAAGCAGAAACGTTTTTTTCTTCTCTTAATTGGGATTGATTTAGTTTTTAAAACTTCGCACACAAGGAGCTTTTCGTTGAACAAAAAATATTAAACATGTTATATTCTGTAAGAAATATTTCATGGTTATTATGCGTTAGATACAAACATGTAAAATACACTTATTCGCAGGGACCGCAAGCAAAAATAATGTTCAAATGAACTATAGGTTTACATCTTCAACAATCATTTTATCTCTCTAAATTTTTGACAACAATTATCATTCGAAAAAATTAATTTCAATGTGTATGCCAATAAACGAACTTTTGCTCTGAAACAAACAAAAACTTATTGGATATAAAGTGCTTGTTAAAATTCATAAAAAATTCTATAAAAAAAAAAGAAATTTTTCTTTCAAAAACAAAAGTTTCAAAGAAAACTTATAAAAAAATTCTTTATCATGACTATCAAACCATCATTTTGTTTCTCTAAAAACTCAATATTTTGTTCCGTGCAGACTATCTGCTTCACATCTCATAATTTGGTGCAATGTTTTATTTTTGAAATACAGAAAAATTTTTTATCAATTTTCATTCAGTATATACATCTTTTTATAATCAAATTTTTACTAATTTAGTGATTCTATTCGACCAAATAAAATATAAAATAATAAATGTAGTCTTCAGAAATCTAAATTATTTCTCGTTTATATCGGACCACAATAACTCAAGTTTCGTTACTTTTATGAATTATTACACTTGTTTATTCTAAATCAGGGGTGGGCAAACTTTTTGCTGTGAGGGCCGCATTGAAAACTATTTTCCCTTTGAAAGGTCGCATGTGTGCTTAAATAGCAAATTTTTTCGACCCGGGGGAAATTTTTTTAAGATATATGGCTCCTTTTTGGTCATGATGTCTGGCTGACTACCTTTTTTGGCGAACAAGGCCTCGTGGATCGCATAAAGTAGCTTCGCCGTAGTTGGTTCACCCCTGTCCTAAATATTTTCAAATGTTCTAAAGTATAATAAAACATTTGCCAAATGTACTTAAAAATAAGTAAAATTGTTTATAAAAGGCTTTAGAAATAGTTGTGATATTAAAAAAATTTCCATAAATAGTTATGGTTATGATCATGCTTGAGTAGTTGTATGTTCTGATCAAAACGTACTCTGAGAACTTTGCAGGTGCAACTTTGAAAGTTTATAAAATCTCATAGAAAGACATAAATTACAGAGTTGCTATAACAATGAAGTCAATCTTCATTCATATCGTACAAAATACTAGTGATTTATAACGTTCCTGGGGTCTATATTCTATAATAAATGTAACATAACCTATGCAGAATAAAACTGCGGTTTTAATGTTGGAGTTGTATGATTTAAGTGTGCATATGTTAGTATATATATATATATATATATATATATATATATATATATATATATATATATTTATGCATGTGTGTGTGTATTTATTTATTAAGATAGGTATGTATGTTTTTGTTACCTTGAAATGTTTGCACATGTCAATTATATTTGCATATGCAGGCATAAGTAGCAAATACATAAGACAAACAGCATTATTTCATACTCAGAAGATAATGAAAATGAACGTGCACTTAAACATCGCTATCCTTCTGAAGCTCTTAACGCACATCACAGGGAACGAGCATGAAAACTCTAAAAATAAACAATCCAACAACACCCTGTCGATGCTGATGGAACCAAAAAAAATTATCTTCATCAAAAGTGAAAGATGACATTGCAGCTACAAATCTTTCTTTTTTCTTTCACATTCAAACAGACAAAAAAAGCAAAAGATAATAAATAACAAACATGGTAATGCGTATGCGTAAATATTAATCAATGTTTTTTTTCAGGAAAAACAGAAGATAGATTGCTGCAGATAAAACGAAAAAAAAATGGCAAATAATTATTCGGTTAGCGCCAAAAGAATGTAAAAATAAAAATTTTATAATATATGAACTAGGATATGTACCTAATATATACTTAGAAAAATATACAATGACGTTGTTTGCGTTTATGTGCGCGTGTTTATGCGTGCGTGCGTGTGTATGTGTGCGTGTGTGTGTGTGTGCGTGTGTGTGTGTGTGTGTGCGTGTGCACACGTACAACTACGTTTGTTAAACTGGAAATAAAAAAATATAAGCCTGATTGGATATGGTAATGCACTTGAAACGAATGTAAAAGGTTTTTAATGAAAGAAATGTTCTAAAAAAATACTCTTTGCCAATTCATACAAATCATGCAAGAAAAACAAAGTATTATTATTATTATTGTTGTGATTATTATTGATATAATTATTATTATTATTATTATTATTTTTAGATCGCAAAAGCAATACGATAAGAAAAACATTCGAACGTTATGTTGTGTTGTATGGAGTCAATAACGCGGGTAGATGATGATTATGATGATAGCGTCATGATTATGATTGCAATAACAACGATGATGATGGTGGTGGTAATGGTGATGATGGTGACGATGATGGTAGTGGTGATGATGATAATGATGACGATGATGATGCATACACACATAAATAGAAAATGTTCATACGCACTCATACTCCAAAAGAGGAGATAGAAAGAGAGGAATAGAGAAAAAGAAGGAGAGAGAGAAAGAGAGAGAGAGAGAGAGGGAAAGGGATAAAAAGGAGTACATCTCCCCCATCCAGTGATATATTTTGAATGGACCGCATGCATGAGCTATGAGCATTCTTCGTCAAATCCGATATTAAACCTTCGAATGTTCATCTTTCATTGAATGTTGTTCACACACACACACAAATATATATATATATATATTTATTTATTTATTTATATATTTGTCTAGGTGTGCCTATATATGTATGTGAATATTTTTGCATTTATGATTGTGTATCTAAGTATATACCTACTTGTTTATATACAAATGTGCATTCAATTGACAACATATTATTCACGTGTGTGAAAGCCTGAATACTCTTATGTGCTTAAGTGCATGTGTTTTTTAGTGCACGTGCTCTTTACTGTGTTTGCTAACATGGTTGGAGAATAACTCTGTAATTAATGATACGGCTAACTCGCTCAGATGAAAAAAAATTGAATTTGTATTTCAAGTTAGTTCAGACGGTTCACTGTCATAGTTTTTTTTTAACTCTTCCTAAATTTGTAAGAAACAAAAAAAAGCAAGCAGCCTAGCAAATGTGTGGATGTGTTGATGTGTGTGTTGATGTGTTTGTTGATGTGTGGATGTTTGATGTGAATGTTTGATGTGGATGCGGAAAGAAGAATGCGATGAGGTTTGGCCACATTTCTTCAGACAACAATCAACATTCACCCTTTAAATTGTTCGATAGACTGATTGTTTGTTAAGTTCTAACATACGTGCGGTGCCGATGTCAGGTCATGTGCCGTGTTGTTGGGCGAGATAGAAGTTCATGTGCCGTGTTGTTGGGCGAGATAGAAGTTCATGTGCCGTGTTGTTGGGCGAGATAGAAGTTCATGTGATTGTGTTGTTGGGCGAAATAGAAGTTGTGTTGTTTAGAATTGTGTTGTTTTTGTTCGTTGGTCTGGATGTGTGTAAAAATAAACTTCTCAGGATTGCCAAACCTTTTTTGAAACATTTAAAGAACATCAAGAAAGCTAGATACAAATTGCAACCAAATCAATTATCAAAAATTTAATTTCTCAATCTGAGAATATTTATAAACGAAAATGACAGGTTTGTTGAAAATCAAATGTTTTGCAGTATTCATTATTTTCTTAATTTCTTAAATAGCAATTAAACTACATCCTAAACAGCCAAAGCCTTGCATACACGAGGTACAATAGAAAATCCCAACACACAATAACATGCAAAGCGCATATACTCACATAAGCCCAGTCACATTAAATATTCACAAACATACAAACAAACACATACACACAGATACATTCACACAAACGCACATAACACGCACACACGCGCAACAACAACACACACTTTTTTCAGTTTCCTAATTCAAATTCGGCAAATTAAGGATGGGAGATAACAGAGAGAAGCTCTTAGGCTGAAAGAAAATTAAGAAATTGGCTGTAATGGTGGTAGAAGTGATGACGATGATTGTGGTGGTCGTGATGATGGTGGTGGTAGTTGTTGTGGTAGTGGTGGTGATGATGACGATGATGATGATGAAATTATGACGTAAATGATGATTATAATATGAAAAAATTGATTATGATTTGATTAAAACAACGTATATGATGAAAGCGATTAAGAAATGATGATGAAAGCGACGATGATAAGAATGGTTACTATGGAGACGATGCAATGATCTGACGAACCCGATGGTGAGTACAGTAGAAGTGATAAAAAAATATTAAAAGAACGAAAAGAAGAAAATGTGAAAAAGGAACTGTGGGGCTGATAATAGAATTTGGTATTCATTCGATGCCGGTGTTGAGCATTGGGAGAATTAGTCGAACAATATCAATTGCGTGTCTCCCTCTTTGCATCAGAAGGCATGCATTGTGCGTGCGTGTCTATGTGTGTTTGTTTGTGTGTGTTTGTGCGTGCACGTGTTTGTGTGTGTGAGTGTCTGAGAGAAAGAGAGTGTTTGTGTGCGTAAGTGTTCGTGCGTGCGTGTCAAAGTGCATGCCTTCAAATAATCTGAATATCTATCGATACCGCTGAAGGCGCCAACATTCTATGGGTTGCATTATGTCGTATTGCGCTGAATCATGGCGCGTTACATTATGTTACTTGATGTTATATTACGTTACACTGAGTTATATTGTGTTGAGTTTGTTGCATTCTTTTGCATTTCCTAGCAGTACCATGCATTACCTCGCTTCACGTTGCTCTGCCTAGCAAGACATTGCATTTTGCGTTGCAGTGCGTTGTTGTTTCTTAATAAATTGGATTATGTGATAATCATGTGGTTTTTTATAGGAAACATAGACGCAACTGTGCATGGACTGTAGCAATTTCGGCAGCGATGTCGATTGTGAGACTGTCAATAGGCAGACACACTCGCTAGACTTCGCTCTCAAAGTTGTCACGAAGGTCCGCAATCAAATTTACTTCATTCTCCATTTCACTTTTTAAATTAGGTTTTTATATTTTCATTATGCAGCCTGACATATGCAATAAAGCTACATTCGTATATCCATTCTAAGATGTATTCATTCCAAGATAACACGCACGCACGAGGCAATTGTTGTGCTCTCTATTTTAACATCTTCTCATTATCATGTGCCTCTGCATGCATGTTCCAACTTACAGATGTTGTATCATTGTGTATTGAAATTAATTTTTATAATATACAATTTTATGCAAATCTACTTCTCAAATATAAATTGTATGTTTGCTTATTCTTATATTTATTTGAAACTTGGATGTTTTTATACGTGTATAAATTGTTATTAACACAGTATACATTTGTATAAGCGCGTGACGTACATGTATGTGCGTTTTATTGTTTTAAACTCACGTATACAAATTGTTTGAAAAGCATTTTTGTGTGGCAAACGTTTATTACATTTGTATGAACGAAGCCAAATGTAAACACCATTTTGTTTCAACATCGCTTTAAATAAAAGAAGAGACTTTGAAAAAATTATTATTTCTGAGAAAGGGAGCGTAAGCGGAAGCCAATAATAAATGTGTTGAGTCGTGTACGTGTTGCAGAAAGGTTCAATTTGTATTTTGTGCTCTCTATGTTTGTCGGAACATTCGTCAATTCTGGTTTTTAGAAACTGTTATTTTTGCCTTTCAGCGTGTTTTAAATTAAGTTCAATGTTTGCACAAATTTTTAGCAAGTCTTGCTAGCTTCCTACCACTTTTGCATATTTCCTCACGCTCTTGTTTTTTCTGCACTCTCGTCTGCTTCCTTGCACTTTTCCTGCATTTCCTTGAATACTTTCACCCTTTTTTTAAATTCATGCAAACTAATTTGCATTTTAATATTTTTCTACGAACCCCATCAGTCTTTAAAGTTGTTGTTATTTCAATTGAGTAGCGACGTATTGTCTGACGGCACATCACTTCTTCATCTTTTTATCTTCTTTTCTTATAGCCCGTGTTGTGTTTTTCTCAAAGATGTTTTTATGCCGGTCTAAAAGGCTTAAAAATGTAGAAAGTAAGTACATAGGAACGCATACCAAGAACACTTTCAAAATGGATCTGTTCTGCCGTCGCGGGTATATTTAATTATACAACATGTACGCAAATGTACGATTAAGTGTACAATTAAGTGTGCAGCAAATGGTTCTTCTCAAATGTAAATGTGCATGATGGTTCTTCATGAATGCAAACGCTCAACCATTTCATTTGCATTAAAATTTTTAATGTATACAAATAAGCAAACAAAAAAACACTTGCAAGGAGTGTTATGAATGTTTGGGCGATAAACACCTTTTATACTTTCTACGTGTTTATATGCCAACAGACAAAACAGAAATCTTACGTTCACGTGCTTTCAATGTAAATAATTTTCGCCGTGGAGATTACAGGCATTAAGAGCGCTTCAGTGCACATGCTAAACAAATCTATAAATTTAATGCAAACATTTTTGCCAGCCAACTCAACCGAAATCGTGCTTCACTGACAGACAACAAACAAACATGTCATCGACAATCTATAAAAAAAACTATCAACTGATTTCAGATTTTCTAAAAAATGCAGTCAATAGCGTTTTTTGTTTAAACGCTCTTCAACATAAAAAAAAATAAATTAAATTAAAAACATGCAGTTTATTTACATTCGCATTTCAAAACTCTTTATTTACACAGAAAAAAAGCACTGGTAGCATTTGTATTAATGAATACAGCACACACATGTTGCACACTTATGTAGAAGTTTGTTTTCTTGACCAGACTGAAAGACAACGCCTAAAAAAGAGCAAGCTTCAGTGACAATAATATATACCCTCAACTTTTTAATTTTAACTTTACATTGTTTTTATTTGTTTTTTATCTTCTATTTTTCATCTTTTTTGTTATCCTTTTCCATGCATGTATTTATTTATAAAATGTTGCATTCGGAGAAACCTTCAACAAGAAACAAAAATAAAGCAAAAAATGTTTCAATGTAGTTCTCTACCTAATAGCATAATCTGTATGCCAAACAAGTCCGACTGCAAGACCACTAGCATCAATCAATGCTCGCATGATCTAAGTTCTTCGTTCCATTGTTTCCCATCTTTTCTATCTCCTCTACATTTACCCAGTTATATATATCGTTGTGTGTGCGCACGCATGTGTGTGAGTCTGTGTGTGTGTTTGCTTGTATGTGAGTACGTTTTTGTATCTTCTGCGTGTATCATTCTGTGATTTATACTTCCCCCATCTATTGTTTGTTTTGTTGCTATTCTCATATCTAATGCTTATTTTTGTATCTTTCCTTTTTTATGTTTTACCGTTTGTATATTTTTTTATGCATTTTTTATGTGAATTACATTTATATTTATGGGAAGCGTCATGTCCCTCTTAAATATTATTTTTCTGAGTTTGTTACAATATTACAAAAAAGTGTTTTAAATTTATTTACAAATTTTGAGTCAGCAATAAATCAATATTCTTCACCTTTGAATTGTAATTTTATGTTGATCTTATAAAATTAAATATAAAGTTTTTTCTTTCAGTTTTGTTTGTTTCATTATTACCCCATTTTTGAAGTTTCTTACAAGTTTTAGTTCTGTTTAAGAAGTCCTGGGAAAAAAAAATTATTTTCATCATCATTTTTTTGGCGCGTTTGTGCGCGTTCGTTCGTCTTTCAATGGCATGCAAACTCGTTCAGATGTTATTTATTAACTTTGCAGCCAGCGTATCTGCAAACCAAAGCAGAAAATGTGCGTCTGTTCTTCGTGATTATCTGCCAGAATGCTGCGGTATAAATTTGCCAGAAACACATTGTTGTATTTTTCAATAGTAAAAAGGTTTGCGATATGTTTATTAGTTGTTATAGAAATAGATTTTTTAATAAAAAAATATTATTTTCTTGAATTGCAGGATAAAAATATTTTAGAAAATTATTTTCGTAGGAAGCTTCAACAACGTTGTATATTACGTCCAGTAAATCAAACATCATTAAAAATGTATGAAGCATCATCAAAGTATGTACGTATGTACATCAACACAGTGGCAACAAAAATATTGCAATCAGCATATGAAGCGTAAGCAACATGAATTATAAAAAAAAATGACATTTCATTACAATCATTAAATCAAAAATTATTATATTCAGATTATAATAAAACTCGTCAGCAATTAAGATGAATGGAGCTGCGTTTAACTGAACCTAGAAGTAACAACTGTCTTACGCGCCAACGAGTATAAATCAACCTTTCCAAATAAATCAATCAGCTGGAAGAAACACACGCACACCACTGTTTGTGGAGAACTAACTGCAAAATGATGCCAGGAATTTTCAACGAGGCCATGGTATGGATAAATAAATTTTACAAGTAAACAAGAACGCGCTAAAATAGGTGTGAGAATGAGACAACAGAATACAATTGCAAACAAATGTGTGTAAATGTATATATATTATATATATATATATATATATATATATATAATACGTTTGTATAAGTATATATATTTCAATAACAAGCATTGAAATCTTGATAAATATAAAGATATAGTAAAACAAACATATGTGTAAATCTATAAAATACAACCCGTAACAAAATATTTTAATTAATTAAAATTATAACTTTAAATAAGTGAAATAAAAAACACTGTGAAGTACAAGGTACCTGGATCTCTTGGTAACCAGATCTTTCATTATCGTGCAGTCGGATATCTCACCAAACTTGGCGAAATAGTTTTTCAGCGTTTCTGAAAAAATTATTTTTTAATAATAATTAGGAAAAAAATACAATGACGATAATATAATGACAATGACATGGTGATGACGATGGTACTTGTGATTATATAACTAGAAAGCAGTCTGTGCTGATAAAGACAGAGATGGTGATGGTGTTAAGAACAACTGTGATGATGATGATGACGATAACAACGGTGGAATAGTTGGGGCGAGCGATTATTTTAAAGCCAAACTACGAACGATTTGTACTAGAAATGAGCAAGATAATGAACGCTTGGCTGGTTCAAATATAAACCGAGCCAGAGAAACAATGTTAAAAATTTCAAGTGTTACCATCTTCCCACTGCTCTAATACAATTTCTTCCCTTATTTAATCAACATGATTCGAGCATTATCAATTTGTTTATATTTAATTTTTTTTGTAGAGATTAGTATTTCAAATGTTTTTTTCGTTAGAGAAAACGATTCAAAACGAATTTTTCACAACGTGAAAATTAAATATTATGTGTTCACAGAGATGGCTCATCATTCGTGATGGACTTCACTTATATTTTATTATTTATCGAGATTTCAATGCTTGTTAGAAGATATCTGATTTCGACATTTGAATAAAATATCAATTCAGCAGCAGCCCATGTAATTTTTTAAACATAAAAATAAATCATAGCGAGAAAATAGTAATATAATATAATATTGCAAATCTTGTAAAAAAAATCTCCTGAAAGCGTGCACGTACGTACTGACGTTCCACGCTGCCGATATGCTGGTGTAGTTGCATTCACTATATTAAACCTATTGAAAGCTGTTTACATTTCAATTCCTGTTTATCTAGACACCAATCTAAAAACACAAAGCATGCCCTTACAAATTTGCTTGTACATTTTACGTGCGTGTAGATGGTTAGGAAGATGGCGAAAAATTATATTTTTTATAAAATAAATAAAAAAAACAAGTCCTCACTCTATTACACATGTAAATGTGCTAATTAAGGAACCAAAAACGTTCACATATCTACACACACACGACAACACACATAAATGCATACACGAACATTCACACATATATATACACACACACATACACACATATCACATACGGATAATGCGATAATTTGAATGAGGCAGATGTTAAATGAGTCTATTTATTCCTATGTGTATATAGTGAGAGGCACGTGTTTTATTTAATAAAAAAAAATCTAAATCTCGATCTCATGTGGTTATACGGTCTGGAAAAAATTTTGTTTTTTTTAAATCAAATTTTCATGGCATGTTTGCTATGACATTGAATCAATCAGAAGATTGGTTGACCAGTCAAGCAATCAATCAACTAATAAAGAATATTCGCTTGCCTCCATAATAAATTTTCACATTTTTTCATTTTGTCCAGGAATTGAAATGCATCCTTTTTTTATTTTATGCTGAGATATAAAATTATCAGATCAAAGTTTTTTTGTTCTAATTAAATTAATTTATTTTTTAACAACTCAATCTTCATTTTATTTTTTTTTTGAATAAAATTTAAAATGAAAAATTATTGTAATTAACGACCAAAGTGTAAAAACATAAAAAACAACAACCAACCTGCCGTGGTTTGCCAACAGAGACCACCAATGAAGATCTTCCTGAATACAAAATTTCAGATGAATTAGTACATAATTAGTAACTTATCCTTTTATTAGTACCAAATTTAAAAAAAAAAGATTCTTTCATTTATAAGTAATAAAAAATATAAAAATTTTCAAATAACCAAAAATTATAATTTAATTATCAGTGGCATAAAATTTTAAATAAATAATACGTACATGCATCTCAAAATGATTTAACAGAAGAATAAAAACGTGCAGACGTATGAAGGCATGTATGATTATTTGCGTTTGAAATGAATAGGAAAAGATGATGGATGTAGCATGACATTTGTGAGGAGATAATAAGAAAATAATGGAAGAGAAAGTGAGAAAGGGAACGGGAGAAAAAGACAGAAAAAAAAGAGATAGGCAAAAACAACAAGAAAGGATATGATAGAGAAAGAGAGAGAGAGAGAGAGAGAGAGAGAGAGAGAGAAAGAGAGAGGAAGATTATTGAGATCTTACTGAATGTTAATCATCTTTAATTAGCGTGGCTACTGCAATTAATCTGGTAAGAAGAAAAAACCGAACACAATGTGGATGACAATGATGATGACTCTGATGATAACGGTAATAGATGTTGGCAAGATAAAGAAGATGAAATGATAATAATGGCAAGAGCGATGGCGATGGTAACAACGATGATGAGATGAAACCAGCGATAATGTTAGCCATAATAATTGCGGTTGGCAATGAAGTCTATAACAGCATTAGCGAGGAGATAAGATGTTGAAGAAGATGATGAAGAATATGATGAAGAAGATGATGAAGAATTAATGGCGTAACAACAAAAATGATGATGATGATGAAGATGAAGAAAAAATTGGCGGGTTTATAACTTGCCTAACGATAAATAAACAGCGCAATTTCCCAATCAAAATTGCGTGAATTTTAAATACGTCCGATGAATCATTTATCATTATTATAGGCATAACATACAACTGTGCAAAAATAAATTGGCAATCCATAAACAAATCAATCAAGCGAGCCAACAACCAAATTATGCACATTCGAACGATTAACTTATGCATACGATGATAATACAAGTACTTACGTGAGACCAACTTGAATAATATAAGGCTGAATGAATCGTTAATTCAAGGTTTCATTAAGATAACAGGATGCGCCACTTTCGTTTCTATAGGTTGTACTGTGCAATACCATACACTAACTCACTCCCTCACTCACTCTCACTCAATCACTCACTCACTCTCACTCATTTACTCACCTAATCACTCAGAATTATGCAATCAATCTTATAACTTTTGAAATATATATAACATACTTTCAAGTTTGAGGTATTTGGATGCAGTTAGTAATGAAGTGAATTTTAAAAATACTTCTATAAAGTATAATGAGAGATAACAAGAGCAAACACCATTGAAAATTTATACAGCAAATTTCTGTACTATGGACTTTTTCTGAAACAAAAGTGTTCAATTTCTTTATTTGCATCCTTATCCAGCACATGTTAACATCATTTGAAGCACACACATCACGAAAGAAATGACGGCACATGAGTACAGACATTTGTACACAACATCAAAAATATCAAGTAACTAACAAGTAAACAACTACCAAGAAATTGCTGATATGCATGCAATATAGTTTTTTGAACTCGTATTGCAACTGTGTAGCTACAGAAATGTTATTTCTTACATGGCTTCAATTAAACTTTCTGTACCCGACATAATAACAACTCCAGACGTGGTACTCTCACTCAGACAGCCTTAACTTGTCAATCCAGTCAATTAGTGAGAAACATGCATGTTGTTCACTCCGTAGTTTCTTCGTTCCTATACTGAATGGTTGATTGCTTTGTAGTTCGGTGAAAACAAATAATTATTTTTTATTTATCGGCAGCAATTTAATTTTGCCACAAATTTGAAATTTCATATAAGACGTAAACATTCAAAAGAATTAAATTTTATGGCAGTGGTGACCAAAAAAGTTACTAACTTTACAAAAAAATTCTCTGCTTATCTTGTATGTATTCGTAACTTGTCCTTATCTTTTAGAGTCTGCTTATCGATTATTTGTTTTTGTCTTTTTTTGCTGACAATTTTATAAAGGGCTTATAAGTAAAATATTGCTTAAACTTTTTTATTTCTATCCAGCAATAATAATGCTATCAATTCATGTGTGGCAACGATATATTTTAGGTTGTAATGCAATGAGTGTTAAATAATTTATCACCCACTTTTTTCATGGCACAGACGTGACGGAATGGCGCACGTGAAAAAAGTCTGACGGAGGAAGAGTTTCAAGTTGAAAAGATTATTTCAAATAAATTCATACTTTTTTATGTATTTTGATGTAAAGATTTTGCCAAAGGAAAAAACATGTAGAAAAATTTAATTTCGAAAAACTTTGGCAAGGCAAAGTTTTTCGAAATTAAATTTCGTGATCATTACCGCGACCGCCATCCGCGTCAACTTCACAACCATGATTAATTTATTTTATTTCATTTCATTAATATATCACAAAATGCTAAATTAATAAAAATTATTATTTCACAACACAATTTTAACAAAAAAATTCCAATTACAATGGAAACGTGAGAGCGGAACACGGAATGCTGCTGACCAGATAAACGAATTAGTCGCGTCGTCCAGTCATTCCGTTGCTAAGAGACATATTTCATTGCCGGGTCATTTTTCCCACGGAAGAACGCACCGAATGTATAAATTACACGTATGCACATGAACATCGCTGTACATGATTTAATTACAGAAAGCCGAAGCACCGAGCCATAAATACGCCAATATACTTATCAATTTTACTGCCTTTTTATGAGGTCATATAATCAGGCGCTAATATAAATGAGTGCTAAGTGCTATCTTTAAAAACAACAGCGCGCACATTCACACACGTTCACTTGCAACTTTTTAAATACGTATCAAAATTCAATACAAATATGAATGAGTTTATTTAAATGTCTTTTTTGTCTTTATTTTATATGTTATACTAGAGTCATTTATCATTTTATATGTTATACTAGAGTCATTTATCATTGAATATATAGAATGTATAAATATAGTAACTTATCACTTGATGTTATTACTAAATAACCAAGTTTCACTATAAACGTGTGTATTGTATGTGTGTGCGTGCGTGTGTGTGTGCGTGTGTGTGTGAGTGCGAGTGCAGTTTCATCAGTATATAAATCATTTACTGTTTTTTTGTTGTTGTACAATTATGAGCTGACAATAACATACAAGTAACGTTAAGACACGAACATAAACACATTTTAAAGAATGAACAGCGAAGAAGCAGCATAAATCAAATTGAATTGACACATATAACCGTCAACCCAAATAAACACAGACTTAATAAAAACACATACACGCACAAACAGACACACACAAACAAACAAACAAACACACCAACACAAACTGATTTTACACACCCACACAACCAAAAACATATTTTCATTGACCTCATTAGCAATAAGAATATTTGGCACCTGACAGTATTGATAATCAATATGGGCATGGAAAACCGGTGTAATTGCATGCAAGTATGAAGATATGTATGTACGTTTGTATGTATGTAGACATGTATGTATATCTGTATGTATGTTTGTTTGTATGTTTGTAGACATGCATATATGTATCTTTGAATGTATGTACGTTTGTATGTATGTAGACATGTATGTATATCTGTATGTATGTTTGTTTGTATGTTTGTAGACATGCATATATGTATCTTTGAATGTATGTTTGTTTGTATGTTTGTAGACATGCATATATGTATCTTTGAATGTATGTTTGTTTGTATGTTTGCAGACATGCATATATGTATCTTTGAATGTATGTTTGTTTGTATGTTTGTAGACATGCATATATGTATCTTTGAATGTATGTTTGTAGACATGCATATATGTATCTTTGAATGTATGTTTGTTTGTATGTTTGTAGACATGCATATATGTATCTTTGAATGTATGTTGTAGACA
>NW_008703718.1:1782654-1840377 GCF_000326865.2 Helobdella robusta | reverse complement strand
CAACGAAAACAAAGAAGTAATAAAAACTAGCATCGTAAATAGTGACAAAGAAGAATATGATGCTATCGATGAAGAAAAGGAGACCAAAGAAGATGACCAGCCAATTAAGAAACCTGACACCTAATTCGCATCAAAGTTCAATTTTACAACACCAAAGTTAATTTTTACAACGTCAAAGTTAATCTTGACAAAGTCAATATTTCCCTATATATACAGCAAGGAGCACTGACGATGATTCATTCGGAATCGAAATATGGCCTTATTTGCAGCATGAATTAGAAAAATAAGTTTATCTTGAATTTTAATAAACTAAACGTTCACCAAAAAACTTTAGTGAGAAAAATCGAAAAAACGAACTACAAACATATTAACGCCAAACATTCGGTAGAATTTATAGAATATTGTAAAAATTATGGTCAATTACCAACATATATATATAATAAGACATCATTAATTTGTAAATGGGTTTATATTTTGAATAGATAAAACTTAGAAAAGTACTAGAAAAGATTATTATCCCACAAGCATTGCTGAGTCACAGACAGAAAGTTGTTTATTTCATTTAGTTGCACGCTGTGCTGATGTTTCAATATTGCACTGGATTTTAACTTTCGTTGTTAGTCGATTATTACACTTGCACGTTATTTCGTAATAATTTTTGGTCAATATCTTTAATTTTTATCTTTTTCTCTCCCTCTCTCCTTCTTTTTTTCTCTCTTTTGTTTTCTCTATCTTTCTTTCAAACGTCTACATGAAGATGTGAATACATAAACGATTGAAGAAGGGAACACGCAAAGTAGAGTTGTGGGCGGACAAGTTGGCGGTAGGCAAAGTTTAATCCAAAACTTTGAAATTGAAAGTTTGGTAAATGGTTTTGAGTTTGAGTTAAAAGCTAGTCATCAAATAAAATGTAGTTTCTGGATAAATTTTTTTTGTGTGGATTATTTTAGATTAGCATTTCAATTTGTATTTTGTGGTTAGTAGCAAAAATACAAATAAAACTGGTTGTGAGCTATTGAATGGTGAGAAATAAATGGAAATTAAAATAAACGACAGAATAATAAGCTGTGATTTAGGAAGAACGAGCATATATTGTTATTAAAAACATTTCAATATTCAGTGTTAGAATGTAGGTTTGATAAATCAAAAATTCCTAAAATTTCAAGACCCTGTCATGATATAGGGCTGTAGTTGGTGGAAGCTATAAACTATATTCATAATTTTCGTTTTCATGTTTTAAAATTTGCTGTACTTTTCAGAATTTTTTGATAACCTGCATTCTAGTCTTTTCTATTTTGTTTATTTTCTCAATTCAAAATATGAAGAATGATGTTTCAACGAGTTCATTATATATTACAATATTATTCTTCAAATATTGCACGCTCTGTTCAGACTCGGAAAAGCAGCCATCCTAACTGCGATACTTCTAACTTCTACTCCTACTTCCACTATATTTTATTTAATTCTGGTTCTTCATTTTTAAGTACAAACATTTTTATGGCAAAAAGGTATTAAATAAATTAATAGTAATTAGAGTCTACATCTGATATTTGGACATCATTTAAAAACTATAATGTATACAAACGTTCTCTCATATTTACTTATAAATTTATAAATGATTTGACGGCTGCATAAAATTGAAAGTACATAAACGAATAAAAAATTTATTAACACTTGAACACCTAGATTCATACACAAATGCAGACACAACAAAACTGAGAAACTGCTGGGACCCAGCAGGATTTAAATTACGTCAACGTTGCGTTCTTCTCAATAGTCGTCACAATTTTCTATCATAATTAATCTTCAACTGTTTGTTAGTTTGGGTGCGAGTTAGTCTTAATGGGCGATGTATTAAATTGAAATATTGGTGAAAAATTTTATCTTATGTTATGTTATTAAATTCCTTACTGAACAGGAATTGTACCGTGTGTTGAATCATTTTTTGTGTTGTTGCTATGATGCTGATTGATTGGTAACAAGAGTTTGAACAAATGACGCCGCAATTTAAAATATTATGAAAGGCAATCTTCTTATATTCAATGGAAAAATTAATTTCCGATTTTAAAAATTATTTTGAAATATTTTCTCTATAGAATTCGCTTTTAATGTTATTTTTTATAATAAAAAAAAGTATCTTGAGTCATTTGTAATATTCAATGAACAAACTTTTTTGAAATGTGAAAATATCGATATTTGTAAGGACGTGGAGAAATTTTTGTACCCCTTAAAAATATATAATAACGGCAAGCCTGTGTTTCGACATTATTTTGATATTTCAATGACTAGCCCAGAAGATTCACTGAACATGTTTTCCAATGATTGATAGAGTAATATCAGTTTTTGTATGTGTAGTTAAATTGATTGAAAACATTTTTTTATTGTGTCAAAAAAAATATACATCTCCGCTATTCATCAACTCAATCACCGGAGAACTGGAAAAACATAAAAAATTTCAAAACTTTTTCAACGAACTTCACTAACAGCCTTGAAATACATTCAGCAAATCACCGAACAAATTATTTTTTAACTGCACAACACACGTCTAGTAATTTTTATTTAATTGAAAATATATTTGAGAATGAAACACCACCACACTGCAGAAGAACGCAGACCCACACACAAACGCACAGAAGAAAGCATGGAACACATGGAAAATTTCTTGCTAGTTGGCACCCATTACAGCGGTCTTCAATCGATGCTTCAATCGATCGCATTTCTTTCTATATATTTTCTGCTGTAATCCTCTTTGATGCATTTGCATGTATTTCTTTCTATGTCTTTTTGGCAAGTTTTTATTTTCTTCCAGCATTGTTTCTCGTTAGGTTGTTTTTATTGCACGGCTTGCTTTGTAATAAGAGCCATCATGAAGATTGATCACTGTTTAATTGACCGAGTTATTGCTAACTCTTATGCTTTACGATGCACGAGTAGGTGTTTTATTGCAAAATCATATGAAATCCTGCCTTGTATGCCTTTTTGGTTTTTTGGCCATTTTTGTTTCTGATTTTTATTTGTATTATTATTATTAATATCATTATTATTATTTCATACGAACCGGAGGCGTTGAGTGGTGAAAAAATAAATGGAATAAAAAAAATGAACAAGAGAGGGCATTTTTTCTCTACTGAAATTACATGAAAACCATGCCAGGAACTGCAAATAGGATATAAATGGATGTAGAAAGAATCCCTCTATATAAATGTAAATACACATAAGCGTTTGTATATGGCTTAAATGCTGCGTGTTCACTGCTCAGTGCTGAAATGTTGAAAAAAATGAACATGCCTAATCAGAATTCAGCATGACAAAACAAACACCATGTAACGTTTTTTAAACCAACAATACACCAACAGATTTGCGAATGGTCATTGAAGTTAACGTTTGCTAACTTTGCGTCAATATGTGTGCATCAATGAATCAATCAGTTTTCAAACAGGTCAAACAACCGTCGTATGAAACTTTCAAAACCGCACAATTTCAGCGTGCGAAAATGGCGTATCAAACATTTTACAAAATTTTTTAATTTTTTTTTTATCAACCGCATCAACTACTTTAGCGTGAGTTGGGTGACATTTATTTTTGCATATTATGAATTGAATGATTTAGAAAGAATATTTATTTGTGTATGTTTTAACAAGTTTGCATTTATTTGCACTTGAATACGTCGCTGCGCCAAACAGAGTGACGGCCAGTAAAATGAAAATGGATAGAAATAATGAAATGCTCAACAATAAAATGAAACACAAAAAATGATCGTGTGAAAGTACATATGCCAAACAAACAAATGCTTGCTGGCATTTGCAGCAAATGACATTTCATTTTACATTCGAAATTCTTTTCTTTCATTAAATCAAACAGAAAAAAATGATTCAAATTAACACCGAAACCTAAACAAAATCCAAATAAGCTTTGATCTAAACATAACTTAACAGAAATACAGGATGGTACAACAATATACAAACTTGAGTGATGAATTATCATGAATATTTCGGAATATACTACACATCGTATAACATAGAGGAGAAGTGTGTTAGTGTATTTCACGGACAATTATAAATAGAGAACAAACAAACTTGTTTGCCCACGTCCGTCCTTTTGTTGGAAACTTGCACACGCACCTCTCAGCTCCGCCATGCACCAGGATGTTTTTGCAATACTAGGTTAAGTGCAAGACTTCTGTTTAGCCGAGGCACACATATCATCCACTTCATAATGTACATACGCTAATGTATCAGCACGTGCAAGCACTGTACTTGCGTGATTTTGTCTTCACGTTATCATCTTTTTTTGAGTATTTTAAAACCCCTTAATATTTATATATTCATACATATGTTGGAAGGAGATCATATTTTATACAGTAGTGTGTTTATACACATAGATGTGTTTAAAAGAACTAGATTAGAAGGATGTAAATATACATTCCTACACTGACTTGCTATTTATTGCCGATAAAATTCAACAATTATCACTATATAACAAGTGCACAAACTCACACGTGCACCATGTATACACAGACACACACAAAGAAAAAGCTATAAACAAAAAGAGAGAGGAGAGAGAGAGAGAGAAAGAGAAAGAAAGAGAGAGAGAGAGAAAGAGAGTGAAAAAAGGCAAAAGGGAGAGAGGTGAGTATGTGGGTTAATATTATATCTAGATAATAAAAATGAATTGATACTTATTTCGTTGAAATGAATGGTTGGGCGGTACCGCATCTAAAAAAAAGACAGTCTTATGGAAAAAAAGAACTCAGCAGAAAATGATCAATTTAAAACGTGGTATCTCTAAATAAGACTCTTATAATTATGACAATACTTCGGTTTTTGTCTTTAACAAGTGTATTAAAAATTTAATTTATATTATTATTTTTATTATTTTATCGACAAATATTTTTATTGATATCATTGTTGTTAATATTATTTTATAAAATCTTAAGATAAGGATTGTCAGTATTGCCGTCTGACTATTATCATTATTATTTTTTTTATTTTAAATTATTTTGATAGATTCATTTAATGCTTGAGATAATTTGATTTACTGTTGGTTCCTAATTTAATTTCGCCCTATCTATATAAATACACTTTTTTAATATCTTCCCCATAAAATAATTTTCCTAGTTCCCATTGTAAGATGTGAGTGACATAATTTCTAGAGATGCATGTGCTTCCAGCAAATTGGAACAACAAAATCAGAAACAGCGTTTCCAACGTTTGTCTGATTGTTTGCATATGATGGTGAATGGAATCAGTTGAAATTGCCAAGGCACGCATATAATGTATGGCTGCCTTGTGCGTGTGTGTGCGTGCGTGTGTGTGTGTGTGTGTGTGTGTGTGTGTGTGTGTGTGTGAAGTGTGTGTGAGGTGTGTGTGTGTACATGTGCGCGCCTGTGTGTGTGGTTGCGGGATAAACTGAATGAAAAAGAAATGAAAGTTTTTGATAGGAACTATTAGAAATAGACATTTAAAACATTATTATCCTCAATTTCTAATGAGCAGCATTATTAAAAGTTCTTATTTTAGTTGAAAGTTAAAAAATAAGTGTAAAACTGATATAAAAAATTAAACAATAACCAGCCATGCTGAAATGATATGATAGAAAAATAAATGAGAAGATATAAAAGAAGTGAATTGGATGCCGTGTGAAAAAATGATTACATTTTTCACGACAGTAAAAATAAAAAAATCGGAAAAAAAGAAAAAGTATCGGAAGAAAAAGAAAAAAAATGAGAAAAACGTTGGTTGCCAAAGGTGTGTGACTGCGTTTTGTCACGCCATCAAATCATTCTGCTACGATATGCTGAAAAATGTCATGATGGTGAAGAGGATGATGATGAGGAGGAGGATGGAATTGTTGATAACTATGAAAGTATTAATGATGATTAAGATATATTTGTAAACAAATCATTCATTCGTGCTATAATTTATTTATTCATTCATTCATTCATTCATTCATTCATTCATTCACTCATTCTTTGTTTCTTTGTTTCTTTCCATTCGTTCGTTCTTTCGATCATTTTTTTATTCATTCATTCTTTTGATCATTCATTCATTTGAACATGAATGAATGAATCAATCAATCAATCAGTGACACACAAATTATCTTTTTCTAGTAGCATTTTTATTTCGCCCCTACTACATTTTTTTAATTAACTTACATCGTAGTAAATAAATAAAAAAATTTAAATAATTTTGAAATTTTAGCCCACTTTTAAATATTTTAATATTTTTCTAAAAACCATTTTACAAAAAAAACTAACGCTATAATGTTAAGCAAGTTTATCAAAAAGTAATTAAAATTTATCATTATTATTATTATGATAGTTAATGTTATTTTATGGTGTTATTCATAATTATTATTATTATTATTATTATTATTGTTTAAATTATTGTTATTTTTAATCCTGTTATTATTAATACTGTTACCTTCTGTTGTTTTTTAATATTATTATTGTTATAATAATTATTATTATTATTTAACATTTATTATTATTAATATTATAATTAAGTTTATCTTGCGATTGTTTTTAATGTGTAAGGGGCATTGTTGGTTATCATTAAAAAAAAATCCTACACTATATTGTTGTAATATAACAATAATAATAACAATAAAGTAATAATGTTAATAATAAAATAACAATAATAATAATAATAATAAAATAATAAAAATGTTGCTGTTGTGGTTGTTGTTATTATTATTATTTTTGTTAGTATTGTTACTGTAGTTGTTGTTGTTGTTGTTATCACAATTTTGAAATACAGTTTGTTATCTCTTATAAGGCCTGTTATTATTTGTGTTAATGTTTTATATTGTATCAATGTAAAATCTGTATCTACAATCTTATTTTTTATATCATACAATCGCACGGACATACAAAGTATACAAGGCCTACAAGATATACAAAGTATACATAACATACAAAGTATATAAATATACAAAGTATACATGGGATACAAAATATACAAGATATATAAAGTATACAAGACATACGAAGTATGCAATATATACAAAGTATGCAAGACACACAATGTATACAAGATATACAAAACATAAAAGTATACAAGACATACTAAGTATACACAATATACAAATTAAATACAAGATATACAAAATATACAAGGCATACGAAGAATACAAAATGTACAAAATATACAAGGTATACAAAATATAAAAGGTATACAAGATATACAAGGCATACAAAGTATACAAGATATACAAAGTATACAAAGCATACAAACTATACAAGATATACAAAGTATACAAGGCATACAAAGTATACAAGGCATAAAAGATATACAAGTAATCAAATAATATACATAAACATGCAAACAAGAATGATTGAATATGAATGAATTCAATTCAATTCAAATATTCAGTAAAGTATCATTAAATACATAATACTAGGAGACCCGAAGTTTGCACTTGTTGGGCCACCGAAACAGAAATTTGAATAAAATTCGAACAAAGATAAACAGTAAGTGATAACAAAAAAGAAAAAAATAGAACCAAACAAAATAGTAATAATTAATCGACAAAAACCTTAGAAACTAAATGAAAACAATAACATAATTACACGGGGAATTAACCGGTAATGAAAGAGGAAAAATGATTCGTTAAGATTAATTGATAAACTGAATTTTTAAATAAACCAGCAGTATTCAAATTTTTTACGTGAATTGGTAATAAGTCCCAAAGTCGACAAGGAACATGAAAGACGGAATTAATTAAAAAGTTAGTACGAGGTTTAGGAAAATAAAAATCTATATTATGTCTTAAAAATATTGATCAATTATTGATTAAATGATTTAATTGGTGGCACAAGGAAGGACAAAAATTTAGTTTAAATAATTTATAAAAAAAACATTAACGTGAAAAGAATGTGTAACTGGTAAACTTTTAAAATTCCAGATGATATAAACAAATGACTGATATGCTCAAATTTTGGTAACCCAAACAAAATACGAAGTAAAATAATAAAATAGAATAAAAAAATACGACAAAGATTCAACATACGAACGTTAGATTTTGTTGTAAAACCCCAAATAGAAATACAATAGGTGAAAAATGGCAAAACAATAGAATTATATAGTGTTATTAAAATATGTCTTGGAAACCTTGATCTCAGTCGGTAAAGTATTCCTAAATTTTTTGTAGCCTTTTGTGAAATGAATTGAATGTGACTAGTCCAGGATAAATTGCTAGAGATAATGATACCTAAAAACTTTGTAGATTCAACTCTGTTAATGCAAACATTATTTAATAAAAGCTGAATATCAACAACACTTGTTCGAATCTTAGGTCCAAATAAAATAAAGTTAGTTTTAGCTATGTTTATTTTTAAGTTATTAGCCTGAACCCAGTTATAAACGTTACGTAACTCTTCATTAAAAATTGATACCAATTGACTAACATTAGAATTAGAGAACAACAGAGTGGAATCATCGGCAAAAAGAATAAATTTTAAAATTCTAGAACAATTAACGAAATCATTTATAAAAATATTGAAAAGTAAAGAACCAAGGAATCATGGTGACAAATAAAACTTACTGCAATACAACACGTTTTATGGATGAATGAATGAATAAATGAATTTGAATGAATGAACGAACGAACGAACGAACAAACAAACGAACCGACGGATAAATGAATGATTGGGTGGATGGGTAGATGAATGAATGGATGAATGAACGGATGGATGGAAGAATGAATATAAGTTTGAATAGCATTATTGATGTACCAACGGATGAATGAATAAATGTAAATAAATTTTTTTTTTTATTGATGACGTATTAACCTGTTTTGATCATTTTAAATTTTTATTGCTGTATTCGTATTGTGCTTTGCTTGCTGAAACAATATTTGCGCCTTTTTGTGAAGGATGTGAAAATTGGAAAAATGATTCTAAGGAGATGAACTCATAAAGTGAAGTCTCTTGGACCGGTGGTGAGTATTTACAAACCACAAAATAGTTAACTACTTACTAAGCGAATAACCACTTAATGATAGTTACAAAGTAATTTTTGAGTAGTTAACCCATCCATACATCCAACTATTTTACTCAAACTAGCTACTTGATAAGAGAGAAGAGTAAGCTACAACTCTCCGACATAATATTCTGCTAAAATATCTGAGATTATTCGTACGTAAAACAATGTCTTGTGTGTATATATATTTTGCTGATGTTGCTATGTGAAATGGAAACAAATTTTATAACATTATTTGAAAATAATATGTAAGAATATTTGAAAAAAAATAAAAGAAATAGTATGATATTACAAAGTAGAGGGAGTTGTCTCGAGACATTCATATGAATAAGTAGTATCATAGTACCCAAGAGAAACAATATATGAAATATTCATTGTTAACTAAGAAATATTATTTTGAATGTTATATAACGCTGCTAACAAGGAACATACGTGTGTGTGTGTGTGCGTGTGTGCGTGTGTGTGTGTGTGGTGTGTGCGAGTATGGGTATGAGTGTTTGTGTATAAATATTGTTAAATTTAAATACCTATACGTAATGTGCTTGTCCTAATACATACAACAGCGACGTCATTTTTTTTTTGGTTTTTTGCTTTTGTCTTTTAAGCTGTTTAAACTTAATTAGTTAAAAATTGCCACAAACATATTTTCATACTTTTTCAAACATTAAAACATGATTTTTGCTGAGAAAAACACAAAAAGTAAAAAAAATTTTAAAGTAGATAAATTCAGAAGAATGTGGCTGTCGATGGCTGTTGTTAGAGCTGAACTGTGAATTAATCTTACTTAACTTATTCGTGGCCTGCTCTGACAACGCTCGAAAGTACAATGCCACGACCAGTTTTAAAATAACTCTGAAAATGTACTATTAGACACCATTTTGAAAGAGAATTTTTCCATTTTATCAATATGTTTGTCTACCACATAAGCTTTTACATATAGTGAGTTTTTTGTTCCTAATTGTTAATAATAAATCACCGAATGTGTAGATGTGTTTTGTTGAAAATTTTTGTAGATACAAAAGAATCCATAATAGTGTAAATTTGTGTTAGCTTATCGATAAATATCATTGAAAAGATAATATAATATACCTATGAACACTGTGTGTGTCAAAAATTTGTTTCAGACTACTGAGATAAGCTGTCAGATTGCCATTCAATGTTATGTTGAATAATGTTTCTTAGAAAATTCTTCCTTTTACAAATGTTGTTCGGTAAAAGTTTGGAAAAATGTAAGAAACGTTAGAACAATTAATCACATATATGTGCGTAATTTATCACTCAGGAACAACGTAAAGAATTATAAATGAAACAATTCAACTCTATCTGCATATCATTCACGATATCATCAACAGACCATAACCACGAATGACAATTCAGATTATTTTAATAATTTTTCATTCTCATCGTTTGCTCATGTGAAATTAATTTACCAGTTGGTATTTCCCTAGTATTTCACCTATTATCTCTGGTTCTTGGCTCCCGTTAAACATTGTACCCACAGCCAACGTCACATTTGTCTTGATCTACCCTTGCTACTACTACTACTACTACTAATAATAATAATAATATTACTATCATTGCTTTTTACCATTATTGTTATTCATTGCTGTTATAGCAGTTGCTAAGGATTATTTTTGTTTTTGTTGTTTTAATTATAAAATCTTCATCATAAAGTTGTCGTAGTTATGCTATTGCTAGTATAATTATATCATCACCACTTAATATCATTAATATTATTATTTTATTATTTTATTATTATTATAGCAGAAGTGATAATTATTATTGTTGTTACTATTAATATCGCAGTGGTCGTTGTTGTTGCTGTTGTTGAAATAATTCTCTTACAATCACGGCTGCCATTGTTCTTGTTCCCAACGTTACACCTATCAATGCAATTCTTTCTGCCTCAAGTGCATAAATAACATTAAAAATAAAAGATTGTCGTAATTAAACATTACATCTGTGCTGCTATTATGAATACTAGCATTACTACCTCAAACTATTGCTGCAAAAACTACCAATACAAAAACAACAACTACTACTACTGCTACTACTACTACTACTACTACTACTACTACTACTACTACTACTACTACTACTACTACTACTACTACTACTACTACTACTACTACTACTACTACTACTACTACTACTACTACTACTACTACTACTACTACTACTACTACTACTACTAATGATATTACTTTTTCTACTTCTACTGCTACTACTACTACAAATATTACTACGACTACTTTTACAACTACCGTTACTAACGCTACTGCTACTACTTGTAGAAGTAATCATCATCGTCGTCGTCATCATCAAATAAATGTTGATGTCACGATAATGAATTTGTTACCCGCTGTTTATAAGTACTTAATGCCGGTTTAATGCATAGTGATTCACAGAATTCACCATTCCCTTCACGATATTTTTATCATTTTATTTTCCTTCAAAAAAAATATTCAATCAAAATTTCTTTTAATTTAAAAATAATAATTCCATCTGTGTAGCTGTTTTTTTATAATTGAATTTTTTTAATAAGACGTTTCGTCGCTTAAATCATTTAAAGAGACTTTAAAATAAAATTTTTGTTAATATTTAGCAGTCTATTTTGTAAAAAAAATCATGAAATAACTGTTGTCTGTGTATTTGTTGTCGTTGCATTTTTCGGGTAGCATCTAGTTATTTTTGTTTACCTACAACACAACACTGCCCGATTTTATTGGAAGTTTGCAGGAACGCAATCGAATACTTTTATTAAAAGAAAATGGAAAAAATCACATGTTAATGTAAAAATTGTGCCTGAAGATTTTAAAAATAAATATAAAATTTGCAAAATCACTTATATATCCAATAACCTAGATTAGATTCTCAAATTTTATTTAACATTTTAAATTTTTTGGCAATCCACAATAAAACTTTAAGAACTATCCTGTGCCCTGAAAAAGGAATTGTATAGAAGAATTTTATCTGCCCAAGTATTTTTGAATATTTTCAGATATTCAAACCGTAGTTGATAATCAAACATTTTCAACCTATGGAGTAGATGAAATCAGATTATTCTGAAACATCATTGAATTGACAGACCACCAAAAATCAATGCGCCGTAGGATGTATCAATACTTGTGTTCACATCGGTAAAAATAAATTTTTCATTTAAAAGTTAAGGCAAAAATAATTATTGTTATTTTGGAATGATGAAATTTTATTTATAACACATATTAATATCCATACTTATTTAAATTATGAAATATCTACAAATTATTTAATACGTAAATGTACAGGCATGTGTTACAATTTATAATCTCTTGTTTCCGCATATAACCGCATGCGCTGTACGTGTAGGCATTTTTACAGTTTTGCCTCAGGATTTCTTAATACAATGCAGCACTTTCTCGTCAAGAAAGAAGACAAAACCTCTTTTGAACTTCGGCATTTCAAGACTAAACTTTGCTGTTTGATCAATGCTCTGTACTTGCTCTAAGAGTTAATTTCAGTTTTCAACGTGGATAAAAGAATTCAGTACAACTTTTGATTGGGGAGTTTTTTTAAGAGAAAATTATTTTAAACATGAACATGCACTTAGTTTAAAAAATAAAACGTTTGCTTTTTTGTTTGTTCGCAAAGGACTTTATATTTTTTGCCGTCTTCATAAATATTTTTTCATTGTATTCTGTAACTATCGTCAGCTTTGTTGTAACATTGTTTGTTATTCGTTCAGCTGTGATTGATCTGTTGGATTCTGTAAAAATAATAAATAAGAAACAATACGTTCAGTTCTATTGATCACCAGAATACCCTTCCATTCAACTTTTCACAGAAATCAGACTCAAGAACGCAGAGATCGGTTACTATAACATAAGCTAAATTAAAACAACAACAGTCCAAAGATAAAATGAAAGAATAGAAAATGCATATAAAAACTAAATACGATACATTCAAAAACAAAAAATTGGATTAAAAATGCACAAAGATAATCATTAAAAATTAAAAAATGAACAGATGAATGAAAAAATACTTATAATAATAAGAATTATTGGTAAACAGTTATGACCGATGCGAAATAAAATGTGTGATGTTATTAATTAATTTATACAATAATTATGTATTATTTTGTAACCCAGTAACGGCTAATTGGTTTGAAATGTAACAAATAGTAGACCGCCCCAGACAGCCGAAGTTTTAGTTACACATCTCAAGTCAGTAGACAGACATGAAAGTGGAATGTCTGTTGAGTCTGTAAGCTGTCTCGTGGTGATGGTACCCTACAAAACATTTGCTCCATGTTCACTTTCCCATAGTAAGTAATGAGTGATTTTCATTGATGGTGGGTGATGTTCCTGACGTGATTTAAGGCTGGTCAGCTTGGGATGATTTTCTGTTTTTGTCGAAGTGAATGTTTGATGGAAGGAATGGCGAAAGAATGACCAAATGACCTAACTGAGGTGAGTGACCGGAACCTCTCATTGCAACATTTATCATTAAATCTTCCACATACTCAACATCTGGTACATCATAAACGTCATCGTTTTTATTTTTTTATAATTTTGAAATTTTACCATTATTGTGAATAATTTTTTTTTTCACTGGAAACTCAATAATTGCTGTTTGGACAAAAATTGGACGGTGTCATGTGGATCTTTTGTTTAAATTCATGAAAATTATTTCGGTGAACTCATTAGAGCGCTGGCATAGCAACTGCATTTTTGTTATTATTTTTTAATTTTGAAAATAAGTGCTTGAAATATAATGAAATTAAGTTATTATTTGAAGCAGTAATCGTAATAGCGTATTTCACATTTTCAATAAAAACACTTTGTTAAAAAATGTTGTTGCTGCTGCTGTTATCATGTCAGCAAAAGAACTGCTTAAAATATACAAATTACTGGTTTTTTCCATATCAAAATAAATGAAAGTACTGATAGAATGTTGCCATCACACTCATGGCATGGCGTGCCAAGCTCTTTATTTGCATCGGCTGACGTTGAAACTCGATACGTTTGCGCATAATTAAGCGCCAAATGAACTCAAAAATATTTTGTTATTCATTCTCTCTTTATTTATTTGCATTCGGCATTTTACCATTCATCATGCATTTATTTATGATGCACTCATTTGTCGTGAACACACGCACATGTGTTTAGAGGCAAAAATATTGTTGTGCACACACACACGCGCGCGCGCACACACACAAACACACTTAGATAGATAGTATTCTCTAATAATCAATTGAGTATGCGAACTCGAACAAACATATCTACATAAGAGACAGTGTGTGTGTGCCCTGGCCAGAAATAAACACAAAATGCACTATTCATTGAAATTAGCATGATGTATGTTATTTGGGATCTAAAATTTACACCAAAGGTATCGAGTTGAACCTTAACGGGGTTCAGGCACATAGGAATAATTTCAGAGCCGTTAAGTTTAATTGTAAATCATTGCTGGAATACGAATAAGACGTCTGTGTGTCCAATGCCTGACTAAGGTGTGTTTGTATGTGTGCGTGCGTGTGTCTGTGTTTGTGTATCATGCTTTGTCGAGGTTTGTGCGTGTGTTGTGTTTTATTTGGTTAGAAAGAAAGTATGTGACAAATTATGAACGCAGATTTGTTGCACTCTGTTATGTTCTCAATGAAAATTTTCATCCAGTTTCTGTGTTTTTTTTACATTCGTTTTGATGTCAGAGCTATGTTGTAGTGATTGGTATTGTTAGTTATGGCAGTGAAAAAAATTATAAACTAACAAACTTAAAATTAAACTTAAACTTTCATACGTGTATATATATATATATATATATATATATATATATATATATATATAAATGTATATATATATATATATATATATATGTTGGTAATATACCATAATTTTTACAATATTCTATAAATTCTACCGAATGTTTGGCGTTAATATGTTTGAAGTTCGTATTTTCGATTTTTCTCACTAAAGTTTTTTGGTGAACGTTTAGTTTATTAAAATTCAAAATAAACTTATTTTTCGAATTCATGCTGCAAATAAGGCCATATTTCGATTCCGAATGAATCATCGTCAGTGCTCCTTGCTGTATATATAGGGAAATATTGACTTTGTCAAGATTAACTTTGACGTTGTAAAAATTAACTTTGGTGTTGTAAAATTGAACTTTGATGCGAATTAGGTGTCAGGTTTCTTAATTGGCTGGTCATCTTCTTTGGTCTCCTTTTCTTCATCGATAGCATCATATTCATCGATAGCATCATATTCTTCTGTAAGCAGTCCTAATCGACATCAATAAACCAAAAATAAATATACAACAAAAAATGACAACCTCACTTCCAACCCGGCGCTTAACCAACAACGAAAACAAAGAAGTAATAAAAACTAGCATCGTAAATAGTGACAAAGAAGAATATGATGCTATCGATGAAGAAAAGGAGACAGTAACAGTAACAAGTTGAATCAATTTACTAAAATTTTCTGGAAATTGTTCAACTTATTTAAAACAGAATTATTATTCAGTTTCATCATGTTGTTTTCCAAAGTCATCATGCAGGTAGGCCTAATTTCGATTTTTCACAAATCATCTTCAGCGCAGGTTTGGTTTATGTAGTTTCTTAACACAAATGCAAATGAATTTGTTTACATTAAATGTGTTGTCTTTAGAGAGCATGTTGAAGATAGGAAGAAGATGAAGATGAAGATATGTAAGTTCACATGTAAAATCTGATGTGTGCTTTTCGCTGTAACAAACCGACTGACATACATACATACACACACACTACGTCCATGTTTGATACACACATATATACATACATACAAACAAACAATTAAACATACATAAGTAGTTATAAGCAGACAGACAGATATGCATGCATACATACATACAAGCATTTTCCGTTTCGCTCGTCCGTTAAACAAACATACAAATATTTGTATGGCGCATACAACGCGTACAATGCAACACTTAATAATAAAAAATCGTATGTATGTACATCATCATTTTGATATTTATGTGCTGATATTTATTTATATTTATTACAATGAATTTTGGGGCAGCAAGTTTGAAGAATTTAAGTTTGTTCTTTAAAAGTTGCCATAAATTTACATTTACAACATGACGCTTTTGGTTATTTATTCATACGGTTATGTACTTCGAACGGCTTGTCATTTAATTGATAGTAGGTAGTAGACTTTGTGGCATATATAGTTTTGGAAGGTTTAGGACTTGAAACTGTGGCTGGCACGGCACATTTTCTTTTTTCGTTCCCTTAATATTTAATGCTTTCCATTCCTACCGATGGTCTGCATGATAGAATTTTGAGAGTAAAACATAAATCATAAATGGTGTTTTTTGTATGTTAAACTGCTGAATAAAAAAATTCTTTTACAAAAGAGACAGAAGGAATCCTCTCGAATACTTTCGTACTTTTAGTTTTGGTTTACTCTTTGAAATTTTATGTTGAACATGCAGTCATCAGTTGTATATATTTTTAAAATAGCATTTGAGTAGATATAGGCAGCATTTCATGGCATTTTGCGTTTCATGTATTGTAAAGAAGTAACTGAATTTCAAATTGTTTACATGCAACTTGTGATGGGAAGTTTAAATAGAATACGCAATGCAAGGAGATGCATGGAGCTTGTGAGTACGCAGAGACATGTGAACTAATAAGATATGAATTAATTAGGGTTTGTAAGATAGGAATTAACAATTCATTAACAAACAAATTAACTGAATACGAACAGACGAACAATGTACTTACGAATTAAAGATACTATGTTATTTACTTCAAAACACGAACTGAATAGCAGAACATCTGCAAACGTGCGTAAACACGCCAACGTATAAACTCGACCGAATACGTGCGGGAAATTCTTTAATATGTCGTCATTCTTTACCGCGCGTTATCTGTACATGTTGTCAAAGCAACGTAACAATAAGATGGAGGTTTAACGGGTGCGCTTTTTGTAGTGCACACAGAAAGATTAAAAGAGGCCTAGGTTATGAATGATATAGCGCGCAATCATCTAAAACGAAGGCTTCGGTGTCCTTGATTTATATTGCATGTTTACACGATCGCATAAAATAAATCGTCGTCGTCTTGTTCTATGTTCTACATTTTCTTAGTGCCCATATTATTGTTCATAAGCGTACGCTTTCGTAATTATGATATTACATGCTTGCTTGTATGTAGGTAGGTTTAGGTATAAACTTTACCGCGTTTGGGTTTGAATATACAAAATTGTAAAATTGCTCAATTCAAAATTCAGGCAACAAATCAACCATTTTTTAATTTAATTTTTTTTGGTCAGTGATGCAGGTGTAGTAGTTTTTCAATCGTGTTTTTCTTGTTTTTATTCCTGTATTTTATCACCAACTTGTTTTTTGTCTTCAATAGTAAATTTACGACATTCAATTGAGAATTTGATTTTCATTGAAAGCTCAAAAATTTATTCATTTGTATCAGGATTTCGAAAAAAGTTCCCGCCAAAGGGTGAAAGTCTGATTTTAACAAAGATAGGTTAATGCTTCGTGCATTCGTTTCAATGTTTGCTTGAAAATGTTGCTTTGCATGTTAGCTGTTGTCTCGATAAACGTGTTTGTTTGCACTTGGGTTTTCTTTAATTTTGCTGTTTTATTGATTTGTATCTGTTTGTATTTATTTTAAAACTTTTGTGTTTGCATATGTTCGCATTTGTTAGTTTGCTAAGGTAAACGTGTACTTGCGTGTTTGCATATCATTTTTTCTAAACAGTTTGTTTAAACAGAAAAATTTTTAAAACTTAATTAAATGTTGCAGCATTAATTGCTTCTGAGGGGTGTTGCGTTCGTTTAAACAGCTGCACGAACGCAGAGGCAGGCCTGGTGGCTTTTTCTCCTAAAAAGTTATTTTTGTAATGATAATCATACTTTTTTTGTTCGTTTTCATGCAATTTTCAAATTTGTTAATTTAAAATTTAATTTAAATGGACGAATTTTAATTTGACTTTACGCATCTATTTCAATAAACAGGACCAACGAATATAAAACATCTCATAAAGAAAGAGATACATTAGCAAATATGCATGTAGTGAGTGTGTCGGTGTGTTGTGTTTGGTGTGCTGTGGTGTTAATGTTAATCTCCGTATGCGTGTGATGTCTTTCTTCTGTATCTACTTTTGTTTTGAAACTCTAGAAAATTGTCAACACAAATTGTTAAGATGTATTAATTCGTACTTTTTCAAAGCCGTCATTAGGCAACATTTATAAAAAGACGGTATTATAAATTCAAAAATTTTGTAAAAGCATTTTTTTCTGAATGCAGTTAATAACAAAATTTTGATTGCCATGTTAGCTCAGAGAGCAGAAGCGCCATATCTTGCATGCTTTTCTTTTTTTTTGCAGTTACCTGGTTCGAAAACATGATGAACTAAACTGCCCTACATGCAAATGTTTAACCTGACTTTGTATTCGTGCACTTGTTTTCTGTTTTTTTTATCGAAGAAACTTATAATAACCGAGTTAATATGTTTAATTATAAATCGTTTGATAAACACGACCAATGTTTATCACATTGTTTTTATTATCATCATCGTCATCAGCTTTATCATCATCAACATCCTTACTCTCTAAATAATCAATTCGTGGTGGTGATAGTAGTAGTAGTAGTAGTAGTAGTAGTAGTAGTAGTAGTAGTAGTAGTAGTATTAGTAGTAGTAGTAGTAGTAGTAGTAGTAGTAGTAGTAGTAGTAGTAGTAGTAGTAATAGTAGTAGTAGTAGTAGTAGTAGCAGTAATAGTAGTAGTAGTAGTACTAGTAGTAGTAGTTGTTGTTGTTGTTGCTGTAGTAGTAGTAGTAGTAGTAGTAGTGGTGGTGGTGGTGGTGGTGGTGGTAGTAGTACTAATAGTAAAAAATTATGTTATTATAAAGGTTCTTCCAAATTGAAGTTTCAATTTTTTCAAACTAAATGGCCTCCTTCATGAATTCTCTGATGTATCTCATCAAACGATGAAAAAATAAAATTGCACAGTAGAAAAACAAGATTGAAAGCTCGAATTGTATTTCCAATGAAAACAATTTTAAACTTTTGTTGCGTTGTTATTTAAATATGTCTGTGGAATATGCCTTTCAGTACTTGAATTATGTTTTGATTTGTTTTTCATTTATTTTGTATGTGCGTGTATTGTATGGTTGCGTGTATGTGTGTGTGTACACGTATGTATGTATTGTTATATTCCTTGGAATGGTGAAATTACGCTATATAATTAACTATTGTTGTCTTTTTATATTTGTTATCTTTGCTATATTTGTAATCCTTGGATTGTCAGAATCCCTTGTCTATAAGGGGCAGGAGTAGCAAAATCAATAGCGAGGTTTGAAGCGAAGTCGAAAATGTGATTTATGTAGTTATTTGGATTAGTTTAGTGTTTCCATTACTGTTGACATTTAGGTAGACGATCGACAAAATTTGCGTTTGAAGAAGTTGTGTTTATTCATCGGATATCTTGAATCTGCGAAATAACGCCAACTTGACGATCGTTGAAAGCTACAACACTGTGTTGGAAATATAGGATCTTCGAAGTTATAACATTGGTGTTGTTAGTAACGAGCGTTAAAGTTTACAACAGTATTAATGTATGTGTGTGTGTGTGTGTGTATGTGTGTGTGTGTGTGTGTGTGTATGTGTGTGTGTGTGTGTGTGTGTGTGTGTGTGTGTGTGTGTGTGTGTGTGTGTGTGTGTGTGTGTGTGTGTGTACTCGTAACTGTATATGCAATTGTAAGCCCATGTTTGAACTTATGTTGACGTATAATGAAATAGACCAAACAAACATTTGTATCATCTTCTGACTTTATGTATGCAGAAGGAAAAAAATGAAATGCTGACAAAAACTGCTGCAATCACAAGTCATGTATGTTACGCAACATTCGTACTGAAGCCACCTACTTACTAGTTAAGTTTTTGTTTGAATACAAATCAAGACATGGATTTAATTTGTGCATTTATCTTTTTCAAGCATCAACTGCTATTTCATTTTTCGTTATCATATGTTTTTAGTATTTTACAAACTTAATTCTATGGCCCAAAAATCAATAAAATCTATTCGGTATGAATAGATTTGGTAGAGACTCGTTTTTTTCATCAAAATACGTTTTTCACATTATTTTTTTACGCATTAATTTCTTTATTAATAAATTTTTTTAAATTTGTTTTTTAATTTATTTTCAATATTTCCGTCGTAATTATCTGTTTTATCATCTATATTATCATCTTTGTTATCATCATCATTGTTGCAAAATATCATTTCTCACGAAGCCAATATTAATTCGAAAAACATGAACAACATCAACGACAAAGCATTTAAAAAAATTTATAACAAAAACAGAAACATTTTCATTCATTTTCACAATAAATTTTTACTAAAAAATCACACATTTGCGCAAGCGTTTTACATAATCCAAAAACAGTCAGTAATCAGATTTTTTTATTGATAAAAATTTTTTACAGTAAAACATTTAATATTTTACACTTCCAATTTTTTTTCTTTTTTAAATCAATTTTTCAGATTAGGTTATATAACTTTTGTTCAACTTCATTCAAAATGCATGAACATGTAAATTTGTTTGTATCGCTTTAATACTTTATACTGCGAAACCAATTTTAAAGTAAAACTTATGTTGAAATACTCTGAATTGATAACATTCTAATAATAAAAATATGTCCGAGCACATGTGAGCGCGTTTTCCAAAGCGTACGTTATGCCGCCAGATGATGGTCATAAGTTGTGAGACGTCATAAACATCATCATTCAACCGCGGTAATTCAAGGCAAAATGTATTGATGTTCATCTGTGGTGGTTCACGTAATGTCTTCATGTGTCGTTGTACATGCATTTGCATCACGTTACACGTGTGTACGTTTGTACGTGTGTGTTTGGTGTATGTATGTGTTTGATGTGTGTGTGTGTGTGTGTGTGTGTGTGTGAGTCGGTGCAAATTTGTTTGTAACATATGTGTATGTCTTTATTTATTTGCTTATATCACATTATCTCTGGGTATGTTTCTTTACATCATGTTATTATATGTATAAGGTCTGTTTACATCTGTTCATACTACGTGATGTGTTGTGTATTTGTTGTTTTGTTTACGTCGTTGCATGTTTGAAGTGTTGTTGTCTTTGCATAAAACAAACAATTTGGTTTGTGTTGGGGTTCGTTTCAAGCGCGTGATCCTACAAAAAATCGATTCTTAAATTTCAATTCTATTTGATTACTGTTACTCATTAGTGGTACTTTAATTCAATCTGAAGTTATTCAATCTCTCACATCTACACAATACACATATCACCTCTTCCAGTTTTCAATGAACGCCACCATTCCTTCTTGCTCATTTTTCCATCTCGATATCTTTCAACAGTTATTCATTGCCAGACAAAGTTTTTACATTTAATTTAATCTTTAAAAATATTTGGCATCACGTGAAATTTTCAGATAAGCAACTTATATAATTTTGAATTTATTGAAATACGTAACTTTAATAAAATTCAGTTAATTCCATAGCTTTTTGAGTCTAGTTTATTTATTTGTACATTCAATTTTTTCCAATAATTTTGGAATAAAATTCCCATAAATGTTTTAATTTGTGAATAAAAATTCATTTTGCTTAATAAAACCAAGCGTGAAATGGTATGTTATAGCATCATCAGCAGCTGCAACAGAAGTGCTGCTTAAAGCTTCAAGCAAACAACAACACACCATAGCAACTAATTTACATAGGGTCGAACGGATAGGGAGAAAACAAATGTCGTTATTTGTATGTAAGCATCTTAAAAAATCTTTTTTTTGCTAATCCAATCAATGGCCAGACAATTGTGGGGCAATGATTGGATTAAACCTTAATGTTTAAATGTTTGTGTGAGCGTTGTTTTCGCTGTTATTGCTTTTGTTTGTTTTTGCTTGTTGTTGTAGTTTTTTGTATTTTGTTGATGTTTTTGGTTTGTTGTTTTAAGCTGGAGCTTGTTTGCTGTTGTTGTTTTTTTTTGTTTTAGCCGGTGCTTTCTTAGTTTATATTTGTGGTTTGTCTCTTTGTATTCTATTTTTTGTCATTGTCTTTGTTGTTTCTGATTATAATAATGTTGTTAACGTTTTTGATGATAATATTGTTTTTTCAAATTAACATTAATACGGTTTTCGTTATGGTTATTGTAGTTAAATGGCATTTGTGAGTTTGAGTCGCAGGTTGCTGGCTGCAGGTTGCAAGTTGCAGGCTGCAAGTTGCAGGTTGCAGTCTGCAAATATAAAAGTGGAATATGATGGCGATGATTCAGATAGGAAAGACGATGTAAGTAAAGCAGATTAAAATTAATAAAAGCCATTAAAATGCTGTTGTTGATGATATTGATAATGATGATGATCATGATGATGAAGAAGATGATGATAAAGGTCATGATCATGATGATGATGAGAAGACAAGATGTTCTGTTCATACTGACAATAACCATCTTGATCGTGACCAAAAAAGTTGAAAAGTTATGAAGAACTATTTTGAAATTCATGAATTTGAATTTTGATGTTTTCAAAGGTTGTTTCCTTCTCATTTATCAGACAATACAACTAACCAAAATTTTTGTAGCATTTCGTATTTCAATTAATTTCAATTTTGGTGCCAGTTTATTTTAAAATTTTTGACTACGCAACGTAGCATAAAAGAATACAATGTCGAGAACTACACGAATGTTAAAATAATGATGCAAAATTTCAAAAAACGAAGCCAAAAAATTCGCAGCAATACATTTGAGAAATGTAAATAAAAAAGCCAGCAGTTCTAAGATAGATTTTTTAATTCAAAAATTGCAAATAGAACAGAAAGGAAGAAAAAATCAAGAAAATATTTTTTCGCGCCTCGAGAAGGTAGACGAAAAATAAAACAAATAATGCAAGAAATTTTTTCACATTCTCTTTCAGCGCAGTGGAGAAAAAATAAGCTGCATCGATCTATGCTGCATCTTCGTGGTACTAACTTAACGGACCGTTATAGAACAGTTCATCCCATGGTCCCAGAAATAACATGGATTAACGTGTCGGAAAGAAGGATGGTGATGATGACGATGATGATGATGGTGGTGGTGCTGATTACAATGATAATTATTACGATGAACGCAAAGATTATGAATGCTACTGTTGATTATGATACAGATAATGAAATATGATGAAAATGAAAATAATTCTTTATATGCCTTGGAAGCCATCATCATGAATGCTGTGAACGTATCAGACTCAGACTGTGATTAATATGCTCTATTTCATAAAATTTCTATATATTTTATTTTTTTAAATATTTGAAAAACCTTGAAGAACCAGACTTGAGTTAATTCGATATAGACGACTTTTACATGAACACGTAGTTTAGGGGCATGGCAGTTGAGAGATGTTTTGGATGCCAAATGCTTTTGAAACTTGCACATTGCGCACCAATTGCACTTATACTTTTTTTAGAGTTTGCTGAAATTTCAAAAACTTATTAATTTATTTGGTTAACGGTCTGCTGAGTTGTTAAACTTATTAAATAACAAATTTAACTGAAAATATGCAATAAAAATTATTACGAGCAAAATGAGATGATGAGGAAGAGGAAGATGATGGAAGTGACGTCATGACACGTTATATCGTGCATAAATTTTGCGCGCTTGAACAAATTATACGCAAAATATATACATTGCTAACTGACATAGGCAGACACAAACGTGATCCCATAAACAAAAAAACATAAACAAACGAACACAACCAAACAAATACAAACAACATAAACAAACAAACACAAACAAGCAAATATAAACAAATATGAAGAAATCCCATAAGCACGATAAACCGGTTAGACGATCAGAGAAACACGTACGCATACCGAAGTATGCCGCATCTTAAATACAAACCGAACGCATACGCACCTCACGTATGCAAACGTACACACACGTATGCATACAGCATACTAAACAAACTTGTTTTAAAACGTGCAATTTCATTCAAAGACGTACAAACATGTATCACACGTGCATACACTAAAACGCAGTACAATATATACAGATACAATGATACACACGGACACGCGCGCTATGATATCGTCACGTGATACAGTGATACTCTCGAAGTCACGTGACATAATAATATTCCATAAAAAGGTTGTCTTAAAGGAGCGTATAGCGTTGTTGCTGTTGTTGTGGACAGTCAAGTGTCGTGCGTAAACATCGTAACCATGGCAATGTCGACGGTGGGTGCGTTTTATTTCTCGAGTAATTTATTTTTGTCTCATTAAATTTATTTAATATCCGCATTTTTTCACAACTTCGCCGCTAGTTTCGTAATGCCAAATTGAAATGAAGAAATCGTTTTTGTGAAGAAAATATTTCAATACATAATTTCTATAAATATATTTCTTTTTTATAAGTGTATGTTTTTGTTCGCAAAATTATTTAAATTCAAAAACTTTAAACAGGCAACACAAAATTTTTGTAATCAAGTGCATACAAATATAGAGAGCGTCCAAAGGCTAATTATTTCATAAAAATATTAATCCTCTTTCTTTCTTTTTTATTTTAAACTTAAAATTAAAATTGAAAAAGAATATGTTATAAATAACTTGAATTCATGCACCTATACAGAAATTTTCAATTTGGTTGTATATTGTTATGTAATGTAACATTATTTTTCAACCCGTGCGTGAGTGTATGTTTGTTCAATATTGTGTGCGAGTTTGCTTGCCTATCTAGGTCAGATTGTGTTTGCGTAAAAGCGTGTGAATATGTGTGTGTGCGCGTGTGTGTGTATGAGTGTATATGTGTGTAAATTTGAGTGTGTCCAAAACGTGTACGTGTGTATGTGTGTTAAGTGTGTGTGCATGAGTGTGTATTAAATAAATAAATATATATATATATATATATATATGTGTGTGTGTATGTGTGTGTGTATGTGTGTGTTGTGTTTGTGTGTGCGTGCGTGCGTGTGTGTGTGCGTGCTCGTGTGTCGAATGATTGTACGTGTGATACCACCCACACCAGCGTATGTATGAATTAATTTCATGGAAAAGTCAACCTGATTTGGCAGAGCAGAAAGGGAAAAGGAATTAGATATTTCATTAAAAACTAAAAATTATACGGCGTTAATGATGGGAACGTGATGTAGGGTGATGATGCTGTTGTTGATAATGAGATGACAACAACGATGATGATGAAGACGATGATGATGATGAAGGTGAAGATGATGATGATGAAGAAGACGAAAAAAATGGTGAAACCGAAAATAATGTTCTACTATCATCGTAGAAATGACTGTTAAAATTCTGTTCCAGAAACATAAAATTGATTAATATTGCGCCAAAAATTAACTCGTAATTTTAAAATATTCATCTTGTAGAGAAATCATAATTATTTAAATTCTGTGAAATTTTGTAAAATTTTTAAATTATTAGATATGTAACTGTTTCAAATCTGGATCTGAATTCGGATCCAAATACCGATAATATTCGAATCCGCCAAACCAAAAGTTGTAGATCCTGTTGGATGGGTCCATGGTTATATATATAGAGAGAGAGAGAAAGAGAAAGCTAGAAAGAAAAAAAGGAAGAAAGAATAGAGAAACAAGAAAAATTAAAATATAAATAAGCAATGATAAAATTGGGAAAATTAAGATTGAAAAAGGCAACCGTATTACACCCAGGTAAGTATTAAAGTTCACATGTTCGTACGTTTTATGCTTCTACGTTGGCGTGATCTTGTTTGGTTGTATGTTCGCTTGTTTGTGTGTTTATATCCAATATAAGACCCTTTTATTGGTTTAATTGATTTGGCGACCGGTGCAATTAAATGTTCTGCGTTTGGCTGTGATGTTTGTGAGTTCAATCGGCGTTCTAGGGTACGTGTGTGATTGTTAACTGGACGATTAATCATAGGTAATTGCAATGTTGTCGTTGCTGCTCTGCTATTGTTGCTGCTGTCTACTCTGTTAATCTTGTGATATATGCTGGCTACTGTTGTTTGTAACGTTGCTACATATTTCTATTTTTTTTATTCATGCGAATTTTAAAGCGATTTGATTTGCTAATGCTGTTAATGTGAGTAATGTTAGTTGCGATATAATATTAGGTGCTGTCCGCTTGATTGCCAACAATTTTTATTTTTGAAAATGAAATTTTCACAATTTCACAAGCGAGAAATTAAGATGTAACCTTTTCATGCTGAAACTTCTACTAAGATGTTGTGAGTTGTTGTTAATGTGAGCCTCACGTTGTCGTCAGTAATAATGCTGCTGCTGCATTTGCTGATGCTGAATTACAGACCAAATTAGTTCAATGCGAAAGTATGTTACCCTGCATTATTTGTTGTTGATGCCGCTGCTACTGATGTTGTTGCTGTTGTTGTTGTTGCTGTTGTTGTTGTTGTTGCTGCTGCTGTTGTTGTTGTGAATGTGTTGTTATTTGCATTTCTGGAAACAATGTTGATGACTATTTGTTTACAGTCTGTGAATGTATAAAAAAAATTTTTTGCGAAAAAATATTTGTTGGACATTTGTTACATGGAATCACTGAACTGGTCATTATCCAACATCGCAAATCTTTCATACGGTTTTTTGTCCATACAAGCAATCATCATAAATAAACATATAAACCTGAAAATAAATGAATGAAATGAGTTATATTTAGCCTTCAGGTTTTTTATAGAACCAAGTTTCATAATGTTTTGGTAAATCTTTTAGATTTCAAAACGTGACAGAGAGTAAAAACAATTATTCAGAAAGACGATTCAATTCTGGTGCAAAAAATTCCACAAAGTGCGTAGCATCAGATATTACGGAGCATTTGAAAGTCATTAATGTTGTTTGAGTTTCCCGCCACACCTCACCAAAAAAATTGTAATATGTCATTTAAACGTCATTTATAAAGCGCTATAAAATTAAATAAGTGAATAATAAAAACAAAATAATAATATTATTATATATAAATTGTATATATAGAAGTATGAATATATGTTTATATACATAGATAAATATATCTATTCCATATTGAAAATCGGGTTAATTTATAGGTGCTAACTCGTGACTTTCGGCATTTGTTGAATATGTATGTGTTTGTGTGTTTGTGTCTGTATGTGTGATGTGTTAGTGTAGATTGTTGTGTGATTGCGGTGTGTTTGTCGTGTGTTCGTGCGTTGGTTCGTGTATATGTGTGGGTGGATGTGTCAGCTCAGTAGTGAAATTTATCGTAGATTGGGCTTTGCATTTGCAAACAACAGGCACGCTTTTTGATGCTTTTGTCAACTCTTAAAGTTTTCATTAGTTTAACAGTTTTCTTGTTAGGACAGAACATTTAATGAACTTTTTTTACGTTTGCTGTGTTAAAATTCTTTTAATTCTTAGAAAAGTATTTTAAATGAAGTTTGTATTTGGGTCACCGAGTTAGCTCAGTCAGTAAAAGTGCAATGTCTCGCGCTGGTATTACGCGATGGCATGGTTCGAATACTACCTGTTCAAAACTCAAAGACCATCATACCCGTATGATGCGGTGCTTGTGCGTGCATACATAATGTGCATGTACGTCGTGTGGAATAGATAGTGCACAGCCTTTGTTGTACGAAAGTTTAATTATAAGTATAGAATAGCAGGTAAGCAGTTCTGCGTTTGGCAGAGTTGCGTTATAAAGAGTAAAAAAATTTGAAGGATTGTTAAGAGGGGAATTAATAACTCAATAAACCAGGCGATAGTATACCATGAGGTTCGTGCAACAGGGTAGAATTCACATTCAAATAATAACACTTAGTTTCACATGAACACAAATTCAAACAACGCACACAATGCACGCACACTTGAAATCAGTAGGATACATGTGCGTGCGTGCACAAGCTCATAAGGATTGGTTATGATTTATACCCCGGACACTTAGTTGGTGCATACATTTGCATGTATAAACACAAACTTACGTACCTGCTTGCTCCCTCCAAGTTTTATGTTTCTATCTATTGCCTCAAACTGTAAACTATTTTTTCTTCATATTGAAATCGTAAATTTTATTAGGACAAAAAATGAACAAGTAACATTGTTTGTTTGCAAGAAACATTGTTTGTTTGCTCAGCATACGCATCAATAACTCGGACAACATTTTTGCATACATTTAGTATATATAGTATATACACAGTATATATATAATATATACACAGTATATGTTATATACTGTGTAAGTGTTTTGTGGTGTGTGTGCGTACGTGTACGGTACGCGCATACAAACATTTACGTGTTTAAACACACACACACACACACATACACACACACACACACAAAGATGCGTGCACAACGTTCAACGTGATGCTGACCAGATGACTAAGGAGAAGTTTGTTAATAAGAATGATCTGTTCCTTTTTAACTCCATCAAACTATCAGTTTGTATGTACTGTATATTTATATAATAATTTTCATGGGCGTGTGTATGTGTGCAGTGCATATTCAACATCGTTTGGCTCTCATGCTCTCTTTTCCTTCTTCTCCGTCTCTTTTATTCACAGTTTTAAATTTTCTGTATTTTTCTACTTTTGAAAAAATTCACAAATTTTTGCCAAAAATTTTTAAAACATTGTTTGCACATGTTGGATAAAGGAATGCAACAATCGGCTGCTTATAGCTTCCATCATTTCTGCCTTATTGAGTTCATAGTTTCATACTTTCTATATTATTTGTTGAAACTTTCATTTTATGGTAGGCTACTCTTTAGAGCATTGTGTGTAAGTTAATTTTAATTGTTGATAGCTGCTAACTCGTTCACTTGACTCAACAATATTTTAAAATAATGTAGACCAACAGAGCCAAAAAAAGTTCAGTGATTACGTAGATGTGAAAATTTTAAAAAAGTACATGACAACTTTTTAAATTTCAACAAACAAAGGAAAAAAATTTAATTTGACAGTTTTAGCAAAAGAATATTTTGGGGTTGTAGTAATTTAATTGTTATATTATATATAATATTTATTATTATTATTATTATTTATATATTTATTATTTTACTGAAAGCCAAAACAAAAATAAAAACAATTTGCCTGTTGCTATGTCACCGGTTTATTCCAACACTCTTTTCAATCTTTTTATTATTATCCAAATATCTCTTTGTCACTCTGTCCTATTTTCTCTGTGTCTATCTCTTTTTTCTCTCCCTCTTTCTCTTTCTTTTTCTCTCCTTTCTTTCTCTCTTTTTTACTTGTATTTTATACGTGATTGGCTAAGTGTATAAATATGCAAATGTCTTTAATAAAAATATTGATAACGATGAAAGAGAGGACTGGCTGATTGATGGATGGACGGACGGACGGACGAATGGATGGATAGGTGGGTGGATAGATGGATGGATGAAAACTTTCATTACAACTTTGGACAAGTAGTAATTAATTGTACTCATTATTACGTAATATTAAACAATATAAAATATGTATACCTATGAGTAATTCAATGATATTTATTCATTCATCATTCATTTCTTATTATCCAATGTTTGTTAGTTTTAAATGATTTCAATTAATCATTATTATTATTTATTTAATTGTTTGATTTTTAGGATGTAATAATATCTACAATACGATTCACATGTGGTACTCACACCATCATCTAGAAAGCGTTTAATAATGGTTCAAGATAAACTTTTTTTAGAACTTTCAAAAGATCACAGAAGATATTCTTTTGCTATTTGGGATTATTCTTCTCAGGCCTTCTAGCTTTATGGTCACGTGATTGCGCGCCAACGTGTCACGTGCTGCGCTGCAGTAGACAAAAGTGTGTTGGTTTCCATTTGATGTAAACAATAGTAACAATAATATTAACAATAATAACAACAAAATTGTTAATGTGATGAGATATAAACAAAATAAGATAAAAATAAATATTATAAATTCAATAAATAAATATTATTTCATTCAATATTATGAATGAAAAGACATACCAACCTAGTACAACCTAATACAAAAAACAGTGCGTATTTATTTAGGTACTGTACATTTTTGCGTGTATTTTGTACTTAAGTGTGTTTCTATGTATGTATGTGTGACCATATTTGTGTGTATGTGTGTGGGCATATTTGTCTGTGTATGTGTGCATATGCCATCTGTTTTGTACATGTACACATGAGTTGTTTGTTTTCTAAACATTGAATTGGAGGATCGGCTACAGAAAGTTATCACACGATAAGCACTCCGCAACTAAAAATAGCTAATTCTCTAATGTAGGTTTATAAATCCACACAAGCAAAAGCTTTCAAGTCCTCATAAACATTAAAAAAATTCGATTTCAAATTAGCAACAAAATAAAGAAGAAGTAAGTTTCACAATACGCTCTAAGTCGACAGCCCAAACGCGCATAACATGAACGCACCGCACGCGAATGCTAATTTAAATCATAAAGCACAAGCACCAATACGCATCAATAAGATTATAACACACAATGCAATACACAAAATGTACATCAAATATATTTATGCAGATATGTGCGCTGCACACACATTTCCACACACACACACACAAAGAATCACAAAAAGACCCACATAGAGACACGTGTGCACGCACATACAGACAGGCAAGCAATAAGAAAGCGAAGATGTCCATTGAAGCGTGCCTATTATAATTCGCAATTTCAATTCGGGCGTTAAGGCAAGCGTACAGACGCTAGAGAAACTGATTAAAAGAAATCTCACTCATTCACTTGTTCAGTCATTCACTCATTATTTTCATTCACTCACTCATTCAGGTTATTATTCATTTGCAAATTATTTTTATTCGTTCACTCATTCATTTTTTTAAACATATTAAAACTTTATTTATCAATTAATCTATCATTTTAATAATTTTTAAATTTGTCAAACATTATTATTATTATTTTATAAATATCATTATCAATGCGTTGTCAGCCAGGTTGACGTTTAAACTGAATTGAATAATTAAATAAATAATGGTTACACGAAAAAATGCAGACTGTTCACTAATTAATTCCACTAATACAAAAAAAATTGCAAAATTCTTTTTCTCATCTGAGTGACGCATTGCCTGTTTTGTTGTTGTCGTTTTTTGTTGTTTTTTTTTGTTGTTTTTTTTGTTGCTTTTTGTCTTCAGCAGACTGCGTGTATTATCAAATTTCGTTTTTCAGCGGCGAATGCAGTAGTGGGTAGGTAAGTATAATGGAAGTCTTAATATAATTAGAGGTCCTACGGCCATGTTCTCCATTCCTATTTCCTCTCTTTTTCTGTCCAAATCTCTCTTCATACATCTTCATTTTTTTATTTTTTTAGTTTTCTTCTGTGGTTTTGTTTTGTTTTTCTATTTTTTATTTCGCACTCCTTTTCTTACGAAAGAAACTAAAAAAAAATCTTTTTTTATAAAAAGTAAATGATTAATTAAAACCTTTTCATATAATTTACATCTAAAAAATATAAATATATCTTTTATATACGTATATTTCAGATAACAGCCTGTGAAATTCAGGTCAACATATATGTGATGCGTTTCACAGAATAAATACTTGGGTAATTATATATCATTCATACGTGCAAATGTGTACACACACACACACACACACACACACACACACACACACACACACACACACACACACACACACACACACATACACATCTGTATATACACACACACATACAGCTGATAATCAATATTTTAAAGATTTACCTGCTCACAAGTTTGCACCTGATGACTGTAATTTTCTCAGACATTCATCAAAAGTCAACCCTCTTTCCACTGCACTCAGATGACTCCGCGTCATTCCTTCCGCATTTTTTTTAGTTCCCCGTGCGTCATGCGAACTGACGTACGTGTGACGTCATGTTTAAATGTGAATGAAGTTTTAATTACGGTGTTAATTATAAAAACAATGGTGATTATTATTAATACCCTCTCAGACTTGTTCGTGCTCAGTGCATGCATTGTGTTGTAATAAATAATAAGGTCGAGGAGAGCAAAATGTGGGAAAAATTTTTTTAGTTTGGTTTTTTTAAATAAAAATTTTTGTATTTCTCTAGCACGTACACTAGTTCAAAATTTCTACTATCCATTATTCAAGTTAATTACGTGGTCGTATAATTACGGTTGTGGATTTATAATGGGTAAATAAATTTACAGAAATCTGCCAAACCAAGTTACTGAGAACCTTATACACATGAATAACTACAAGATAAAGTTTATAAAGCAACGAAATCAAAAAATATAATTTGAAAAGTGCAAAATTTCAAGTCTACTTGTATGTTGACGTATGATTCAAAGTAGTTTAAGAGTTTATATTATAAAAATCCATCAAATCAAGTTCACCTTCATCCAGCAGAAATCACGTTACGTGCTTACAAATCGAATTATGTAACAAAATGTCTTAGAAGCATGTATTGAAAAAAACTTAAAATTGGAATTAAAAAAAAAGAAGAAGAGCGATGATGACATTTTGAGAGATGGATGGCCAACTGAAACGGAACCTAACATCAGGGCATTGCTCATTCATCTGCAAAACAGTGTCCCAACGAAATTAATCTATTATTCTGATTTTTTTTTAACTTTTTCAAAATTATGGTTATGACTTTTGATTGTTCATTTTTCTATCATTACACTGTTTCTCACAACAGATATGGTTTTCAAAAATAATTGTTACTGACTTATGATCTCGCATATTCAACTCGCATATTCAAACCCATTATATAGTTCAACTGAGATTATATTTATATTTTTCAACTTGTTTTTAATTTACTCTTGTACCACTTATTTATGCTTGTATAAAAAAGTATTTAATAAACTTTTTCTTATTTAATAAGCAGAGGTTTCATATTGAATATATGGCTTTAATCACACTGTAGAATTATGCAAACTATTGATCTATAGAAATTATTTAAAACCAACAAATTTTTTGACTCGATAAAACAAATTCAAATGATCGAAAATTTTTCTCTGAAATATTAATCGAGCCCGTGTTTAAAATTTAATTTTTGTTTGTTACGAACTTATTAACATGATGGCACGTATAGTGAACGTGCAAATAAAAAATCAGACTTGGCTGATAGAAAAATAATAACGCTGCTGGTACTGTTTCAACGTGGCGGGGGTTCCAAAATAAGGATAAAGTCATAAAAATGACATCAACAACAACGAAATAGTTAATAATTCATTGAACATGAATTTTCACAAACAAAATGTCAAATTCAATCTTGTAGGTGAACCCACAAAACAACATCAAAACGTAATATGAAAAAGCGTTTTTTGTATAAACTGACGTGATACAAAAATAAAAGCAATAAACTTTTTAAAAACTCCGAGCTTTCGAAATTATTTTGTTTTCAACACATATTAAAAAAAGAAGAAGAAATCAATATTGAAACGCGGAGATGTCCAACAACATTAAAAAACTCACTAGAGATCGATAATAAAATCATAAAAAGCATAACAATAACAATCATAACAGAAACAAACACACACTATGAATTGATACTATAATCAACCAAACGACAAAAGCAACACCAACAACATGTCAGCTAACAAACTCAATAACATGGCAACACTAACAAACACACTCGATAGCAGTAACAACACAACAACGAACACACACGAACGAGCAATAAAAAAACAACAGAAACAACAACAAATTCACAAAAACGTTCGATAAGGGCAATGCAACGACAACAAAGCATCGAAAACAACAACACCAAAATGACTACGAAATCCTAAAAAGATCATTAATAGCTCATGGTCCGCCATTAAATACGACCTCTAAGACCAGACATTAGCATTGAAAACCAACAACATCAACCCCATAAAAGAGTTTATAGGGCAGCCATAAAAATATGAAGCAAAACGTTTTACAATGTTTCAACAGTCTTTAAGTTTTTATAAAAATTAAAATTTGTTTCATTTAACATTACGGCAATAATCTGAAAAAAAATCAAATATGAACAACAAAATTCGAAAATAAAATATGCAATTGCTACTAATAAAAACATATTATTTGACCGACTTGTGAATCAATGAAAGAAAAACATTTATGGACGTCTATAAAAGTTATTCGATGTTTTGTTCATTCTCAGCAATGATTAATAAATTCGTTGTAACATTTTAAAAATATTGTTATTATTTGGTATTTAGTGCTAAATATTTTCCAAAAAAGAAAATAAAATACAAAAAACCTTAGACAAAATATATAAATTTTGTTGTGAAAATATCCAAGGCAGTTATTATATGTTCATTGTTAGTTCTGTCTCATGTTATTTCTTTAGATATTTCAGTCACAAACGACACCATTCATTCGTGGCCTGTCCTCTGGAATGGTCATATTTCATTTCATCTGGTTGGCTCATGTCGAAGTAACGATTAAAATAAAATAAAAGTCTTCTATTATAAAAACAGAATATTTTGTTATTAATTATTAAAAAATTTATATAGTTGTACTATTTCTTCAATTACTTTATTTGAAACAACAAACAAAATTGTTTTACAAAAAATCAATTTTTATTCATTCGAAGTAAAATTGCTTTGGGCTTCCATAATTTTATTTTGGTTTTTCACGAACCGTATTTTAGGTATTTTGCAAGAAAGCTTCGAATTGAAATGTCTGGCAAGGTAATTTTATTTGTTTATAATTAATCACACGTTTTTACAATTTCTACTTTTTGTACTTTATTCGGCATGCTTACAATCAACTTTTCATTTTCATCGCGAACTTTCTCCTACCGCCGCCTGCCCTCTCAACCCAACGTTTTATTTTAAAAATTTAAATTTGTATTTTAGTTTTATTTTATTTATTTATTTAAAATTTATAAATAATTAATCTCAGAACTTTGTTGATCCGTATTTTTACTTTACATACAAAAATGAGAAAATTTATTATTATAAAATATAAATTTATTGATAATCTTCTAACCCTAACCTAACCCAAGCCCTCAACCTAATAATAGTAATTATTAAAATAAAATATCAAAACAGAAGGATTCACCGACTGATCAACAGTTACATTTGGCAGCTCTCCAAGGCAATGTAGATCAGATCAGGAAAGTCATTGAGGCTGGTCAGATACATGTGGATTGCAAAGATAAAGTGCTCTTTTTTAGTTTTATTTTTAAAAATTAATTTTAATAATTAATTATTATTTTATAAAGCTTAGAATTAGTTAGTTAGAATTTTATTCTTCCTTTCAAAACGGGTTTTTAATCATCTAATTTATGTAATTTTCATTGATGTGGGCTTAGGAACATTAATGTTTCACCCATTTTTTGTTCTAGATCTTAATAATAATAAATAATCTAGACCAAAGTTTTAACAACTTGTTTAGAATTATCAAAAAACTCAATTGAGTTGAAAATGTTTCCACTCAAAAATGTTGATTATGTTATGTTCAATAACAATTTCTTTATGTTGATTTTTTTTAAAATAATTTGTCATGTTATTTAAAAAGGAAGGCACAACCCCGCTGATATTAGCAGCAGCCAACAATCACCTGGAATGTGTTCAAGAGCTCTTGAAGAGAGGAGCTGATCCAGCAGCTAGAAGATTGGTTCGCTATTTATTATTGTTATATTATTTTAATTTGGATATACTGTATTGTATATAGAATGCAATATTTTATATTAAATTTCAGTGTAATAAAATGTATTTCGTAACTTCATAGTCTCTCCGTGAAATCATCTCAGACAGGTACCAGTGCTCTGTTCTTTGCTGCCCAGGGTGGCTTCATAGACATTGTGAAGGAACTCATCTCACATGAAACGCCCATTGATGTTCCTAGTTATGTTAGTTCATCTCAGTTGGTTTTGTTGACATTGTTTCTTCTTATTTTTATTACTCATATAAATAGAAGTTATTAAACTACAAAAATGACATCATTAAACCTTAAAATAAAAAAAACCTCGCCAGGATGGCGGAACTCCACTGTTTGTAGCCTGCCAGTGCAACCACTTGGAAGTAGTTGAGGAATTGTTGAAGCACAACGCCGACCTGAACTGTCAGATGGTCGATGGGGCGTCACCACTTTTCATTGCTGCACAGAATGGTCATACGAGGATGGTCAAGTACCTACTCAGCAAGGGTGCCAGGGTCAATATGACAAGAAAGGTTGGTTGGTTGGTTGTTAGGTTAGTTTGTCTGTTTATGTGATCTTATGTTATCTCTTCATGCTTATTTACGTTCCACTTATTAACTAAATAAATAACTACATGTTTTATCTGCCATAGAATATTTAAACAAAAGAATGTTCAAAATGCTTTTTGAAATGACGTTAACTAAATAAATTTATGATGATAGATTATAATTAATGAAGAATAAATCAGTGAAACAAATGATGCATAACGATACAACACAATGTCAGGATGGCGCCACCCCACTGTGGATTGCATGTCAGATGGGTCATGCATCTGTGGCCAAGGAGTTGTTGGAAAATGGAGCCGACATTGATGCAGCTCGCGAGGTGGTAGTTGTTGTTCAGTTTGTTGTTTGTTTTCCGTTCATTGCTTTCTGTTTGATTTTTGCATGGTGTTGTTGTTTTGCTTTGTTAAACTGATTGTTAGTTGTTATTAGGTTGGAACTGGAACTGAACAAGTGGGAAGTAATAACCTACAGCTGGTTCAGTTTTTTTTTTTGATGCTTTAAATTTTGTCCTGATAGTGTGTCTTGTTAGGTTTTTCACCTAATGACAATTATTCATTTGTATATGTTTGTTTAAGGAGTGTTATTTGTTCAGCAGTTTGGGTCTGTTGCAAAATTCTCGCAAATGAAATACTTAATCATTGTAGTTGAAACAATAAAATAGTTTATCACATCCAGAACCAAGTATTTTATTGAATGGTGGATGCTTTTAACTGTTGAATTTTTTCTAAAAACTGACGAGTGATTGTTTTTACTCAATGAACAGGACATGTCGTTTCTTTTTTAAGTTCATAATTCTTGCTTGTGTATGCAATTTAAGTAGTTAGACTGAGTTGATAAGAGTGGATGATACACATGTAAGAAATATTGCAATAAAATGATGATATCAACTGCAATGAAGTGATAATATTGATTGCACTGAAATGATTATATTCACTCATTCACAAGGATGGTGCCACGCCGTTGTTCAAAGCTTCACACAAGGGCTTCGTTGATGTTGTAGTTGAACTGCTCAAGTACAAGCCCAATCTTGGTCTCCTCCAGGTCTTCATCTTCACTCTCGTTTCGCATGTCATTTATATTTCTTCATTCATTTTGTTGGTTCCTTGTTAAGTTGAAAATTACTTGACAGAATGGGGAAAGTGCCTTACATGCAGCTGCATTTTTTGGTCATCTGAACGTCGTGAAGGAACTTTTGAAGGGAGGAGCCAGTATTGACCTCAAGAATAAGGTTCTTGTTCTTCATGGTTTCAATATGCAATCCTATAACTTTACGATATTCAATTAAGTTATTGTGGTTGAATATTTTGAAAAAAATTTTTATTAATCTCAATAAAAATGTTTGATCTTGGCAGGATGGTTTTTATGCAATAGATCAGGCGAGGCAAGCAGCTTACGATGATGTTGTCAAGTTCTTAGAAACGTTCAATGACACCAGCCAACACAATTTAACTGCCACAGCTATCGTAGCTGCCACATGAGTGATTCATTTTTTTAGCTGGTTGATTGATTAATTAATTGATTGATTGATTGATTGATTGATTGATTATAGTTGATGCTGTTGTTGATCATGTTGCTGGTGATGTTTCTGCTGTTCGTGATTCTTTGTTATCTGTTGAGGAAGAAGTTGATTTGTGTATTGTGTTGGTGTATGGTGTATTGTATTGTGTGGCTGTTACCGTTTGCTATTCATCTTTTTCAACTTTCTTCTAACTTATTTATTGATCGATTATTAATTTTTGGTTTTTAATTCTGAGTAATATTTATTGTTATTGCCACAGATGTTGATGATATAATTGCATTTAGTGTATGTTATTTGGTATAATGATGATAAATTGTATCAAAAGTGTGTCATTTGTAGTTTTGCTGGTGTCGTTACGCTGCGTTCTTCTAATTTCCTGTTGTGGCAGTTTTTGTTTTGCTAGTTTTCTCTTTGTATCGTCATTTTTTATCAAATTCGATGGAATGGAATTTGGATGTGAATTTACTTTCTCGTGCGTATATTTCAATACATTGTTAATTTATGCTTTTGCTAAGTATAATTCTCTTCATAATTAAAACATCAATTGAAATAATATAATAATGTCATTATTATTATTATCTGTAGTACTGAAGTTTATTTTACTTATTTGAGTTCATTTTTGATGATCGTTGTCAGGTCGTCATCGCTGTCAAGTCATCATTATCAATTTCCTTGTGTTTATAGCTACGTTTATGTATGAATTTTAGTTTATTTAAACAATTTAAGTAGAACAAAATGTTGTGTGTAAATACCAAACCATTCTCTGGTGTTGCATCTATTTTTTCTTACGCGATGAATTTCAGTTTTCATCTCCACTCTTCAAATTCCGCTAGATTCGCTACGTCCTTTCACGTATTAAAACTTCTATTTTTACTTCCTACTTTTCAAACTACAGCTCCTCCTTGTGATACCTAGGCGTATTTGCATTAGTACCAATGATCTCAAATCACTTAGGAGAACGTGACAGCATGAAACGTATGCAGTAAAATGCCTCTTCTAACGTGATGTATCCAAATGAATTAACGTTCTTTGACTAATGTGTTGGAGGACGTTTTACGTAAATTGCTGAGTGGTTGGGTGACAATTTTATTATTAATATGACTTTTTTCCTGCTATGAAAATCGCGAGAAAAAACTATGCAACATTTCTTGGTCAGATGTAAGATTTCAAATTTGCACGTACTGTCGTCTAACTTCAAATTTTTTAAATTATGAAACCGCATACTTGTGATCACTCGCAATTTAAGATGCCTCATCATTTTGCTTGTAAATACAAAATGCACCCTACATTACGTTTCGAATTTGAACGAGTTACGAATTTGGTCACTAATAAAAACAATTCATAAAAATAGAGGTTCAGATCAATTTAGAATTTTTTATATTCATCTCACTTAAATGATTTCGCTGCACTGATATAGCAAACATACGGTGCCGGATTTTAAAATTTGTAAACATTCTTGACCTGCTCGCAACAATATTGGATTTTCTGTTTCGCAGAAAGCATCTCAGATGTTATATGCTTTACTGTAAAGCACGCTATTTAGACTTTCCTCTATACTTCATGTCAATGGAAACTGGTTGATTTTAATGAGTTTTATAGTGCAAGCCGATACTGGTAGAAGCAACGAGTTTTGAAGATGTAAAAAATTAATTCTTAGCCGTTCTCTTATATTTTCGCCTTAGATTTTACACGCAGCTTAGCTTATTCATCAAAAGCAGTTGTAAACTTGATAAGACTTCCTGAACCGATGTTGAATTTTTCGATATTTTTCGGTTTTTATGATTTTTATAATTCAAAATCAAATGGTTAGCAGTACCCTCATAGCAAGCCTTTTATTTGAGCACGCATTATTTGCAAGTTATTTGGTTACTTATAGAAACTTGTATATATTCTACATGGTGATACCTACGTATATTATATGCTATTCCTCATATGGTAATTATTTATTTTGATGCTTTGCTAGAATAACTGTTATCACATAATGTGCTGGTAATTACATGATATTGATTAGAAAAATAAAAACAATACTAGTAACAGATTTCTACAGAAGCAAACACAGTTCGATACAAAATTATTTTATTAAGGAATAAATTAAGTTAAAAATGAAATTATGGTACGTGAAAGTTTATCAATGTTGTCCTCTAAAAATAATGTCTGTTGATGTAAGGATACACAGGCACACGCACACACAAATGCACGCAAATGCATTAAAAAAAAATCTCAAATATTTAAATATTCAACAAAATTCTAATGAACGAGAAATTTAAATCAAAAAATCATTACAGGAATTGCAGACGAGACGACCAACGCAGCCGACCAACGAACGACATGCATTCTTGCGCGCGTTAGATATTTATTTTAACGCATATGTTCCAGCCCATCGCAGTGGTAGCGCAACCGTTACAAGCAAACATCTCGTAAATCTACAAGGTGATGATTTACCGATTGAACATAGGCATTCGAAAACCAAACTGACAATATGGTTCGGTCGAATGTTATGCGTGGGTATGAATTGCCAAACATTTACAATCGAAACAGGCGATGTTGTCATGTTGGTTGCTGCGACATAGGTTCATAAATATCAATGATGATTGCATTGCAATTCACCCAGATTGATCAGTCATGCAGATTGTAGAAAGAAATTTAATCACGTTTCATCATATGACCATCGTAGGTTACTATACTATGGCCATATGTACTTGAAAATGTAAGTACGTACATCTAATGTCTTTCACTTTGACCGATGAAAATTGATTACATATTAAAAATAATAGTCACAAAGAGCAGAATTCGTTTAAATACACGTTGACCGGTGCATTAATTATGCATCTACTTGAATGTCAGAGTTTAAACCTTGATGAATTCACGTGCGCATAAAAAATTAGGAAATGTTAATAATATTTTAACTTTAATTAAATGTTACCAATAATAATGCAACGCTGCAAAATAATTCATAACAAATACAATAATATTTAGAATGCATTAATTTAAAAGGTTAATATCCATTGATTGATTGATTGAATGAATGAATGAAGGAATGAACGAATGAATGAATGAATGAATAAATGAATGGCTAATTGTATGAACAGATATATGATTGAGTAAATAAAAATAAAGAGTGAACGAAAGAACGAACAAATGAAGGAATGAACCATCAGTAGAATATAACAGGCACTACATTATTCTATTAAATTTTCATCTGGGGTATGTATTATCGTAATTTGCACAATTAATTAATCAATTAAGTCAATTAAATTAATTAATCGATTGATGAAATAAGCTAAAATAATTTATCAAGTATGACAACGTAAAATTGGAAAACTTGCTGAAAAAATAATATGTCCAAAAAATGTGATTAAATGGAACGAGCAACAACTACAACGGAAATCGGAACATACGTCTTTTATACATTATATAATATACATATATAAATATATATTCTATAAATTCTACCGAATGTTTTTTCGTTTTTTCGATTAATCATCGTCAACAAGGAGCACTGACGATGATTCATTCGGAATCGAAATATGGCCTTATTTGCAGCATGAATTCGAAAAATAAGTTTATTTTGAATTTTAATAAACTAAACGTTCACCAAAAAACTTTAGTGAGAAAAATCGAAAAAACGAACTACAAACATATTAACGCCAAACATTCGGTAAAATTTATAGAATATTGTAAAAATTATGGTCTATTACCAACATATAAATATATATATTAAGACTGTCAGAAATATATTTATTATATATATACATATATATATATATACATATATATATATATATATATATATATATATATATATATATATATAGTTATGCAATTATTGATAAAAATCGCAGCATGTTCCGCGTTAGTTTGCTTCTCGTTTCATTTTCTGATTTTTCTAAAGGTAGATCGTAAATCATTGTCAAGTTTCTTGAGTTCAAAACCAAAATTTTTATTTTAAGCATTATAGAACAGAAAAGCTTTATTCCTATACCATCTTCGGTGTTCAAATGGATACGTTTTGTATGTGGCTAAATGCTCAATTATTTATACAATGTTAATTCTTTGTTTAAAGTGAATTATTCCTCAGTTAATTTAATATTACGACAATAACTTTATGCGAATACACTACGATCTTTAATTGTGAGCAATATGACACTTTTACGTGTCATTATTATCGATGATTCCTCTCGATTGATTTCTAAATTTTTTGGTGGGAAGGACTAAAATTGCACGTTAAATATTTATTATCGGATGTCTTTGTTCTATGAGTATTGATTCGGCCAATCGTAAATTATCATGGTTGTCATTGTTATGTAAGATTTTAACATTGTTGTCCAAGTTTTGGTTTTGAACTCAAGAAACTTGACAATGATTTACGAACTACCGTTAGAAAAATTAAATAGGCAGCTAATTAGCGCGGAACATGTTGTGATTTTCATCAGTAATTGCATTCCTGACAGTCTTAATCATATATATATATATATATATATATATATATATATATATATATATATATATATATATATATATATAGTATTGTATGAATTTTACAAAATTGTTGGCATTAATCATTTGAAGCTTTGTCTTTTCAATTTTCCTTACAAGAATTTTTGGAAATTGTTCAACTTATTGAAAATAGAATTATTGTCCAAGTTCATCATGAAAATTTAATAAGACTTGTCATCACAAATCATCTTCAGTGCAGTGTGCACTTACACTGAAGATGATTTGTAAAAAATCCGCATGACAAATTTGGATAGCAACAGTTTTATTAAATTTTCATGATGAACTTGGACAATAACTTTATGTTTAATAAATTGAACAATTTCCTAAAAATTCTAGTAAGGAAAATTGAAAAGACAAACTTTGAATTGATTAATGCCAACAATTCCGTAGAATTTATACAATACTGCATAAAATATGGTCTCCTTCCAACACATGCGTATACGTATATTTATAATATTAATAATTAACGGTTATACAAAAATGTAAGCCAAATCTAATATTCAAAATTATTATAAAAGACATATATCCGCACATATAGACGCACATACAAACACACACAAACATACCAATGTGACGTACGAATCGAAAATATAAACAATAAAAAATTAATAATAGTAATAATAAAGTGGTAATAATAACGTTGATATAAAATACAGGCTAAATCAACGTAAACGTACTTAAACGCTAACACGTGCACAGCTAGATACGGTAGATGCGTGTACAAGTGTTTGTTGTACGCTAACGTACGTTAAGTAAATTTATTTTACGTACATGCACTTGCGTATGTATGCGTTTGTAAGAATGTTTACGTGGAATAAAGTTTATGCTAACACACATAGGCGCAGGATTGTTATGAAATAAAAAGTGAAATGATTGAAGAAGAATTAATTACTTAACAACCAATAACTGCACGCTAACGTACCTTTACATGTATATATGTTGCGTATGTACGTGTGTGTGTGAATAATTGTATGCACGTGAGCACGCATGTATATCAAATGAATGTCATGTAGTACCAACGTGTATTTGTATTGTACCCGTGTTAAGCAGCGTAGGTTATCGTATGCCAGTGAAATTGTTGATATGAAAATCATTTTTTTGAAATTAAATGTCTGACGATAACGTATTGAATCTATATATATATATATATATATATATATATATATATATATATATATATATATATATATATATGTATATACATATTACCTCCATCACTATCATTATCATGGAAAGTCAGAGCTGAAATGCGTTCATAAACAACAAATTGTCATCTTTGATGAAATGAATGGGCAAGCAAGTTGAATGCTGTTAACCGATTTACATCAATACTCTTTTGAAATTTAATATTAATAAATGATTGTTAGAAATTGAAAGGGACAAAAACAGTGAAAAGTTTATGAATTGAACAAAAAAATTCATCAACTTAACTAAACAAACAAACGAAAATGATGAACGAAATATTTATTAAATTAACAGTGTACGTCAGTCAGTCAGTCAGTGTTTTCTTACTCGTAAATAATAAGGGAATGTATGATGATGATACACGATTGAAAAAGTTCTTTGATTGATGAATGATTGAAGACAGTGATGATTTTAAAATGGTTGAATCAATCGATCAACGGACGAAAGCTGTGCTGTTTATTTGTTGTTGGTTGGTTGTTTGATTAGCTAACTCGCAAATTACATAACAAGTAACAAATAGCAACCAAAATATTTTATTAACATTTGAAAATATCACCAAAAAAATTAGATAAAAATATGTAGATAACAAACTAATCAACCGAAGTGAAACTTGACAACAACCCAATCATTGAAGCAGCATTAAAAGCCAATCGGCTCGTCCACCAACCAATCAATCAATCAATCAGTCAACCACCTGTTACTGATTTAATCATGGAATACCCAAATCAATCGAAATAACAAAACGACCCAACATAGAAATCATGGAATGAATGAAGCATTTGAATGTTGAATGGATGAATGAATAAATGAATGAATGAATGAATGAATGAATGAATGAATGAATGAATGAATGGATGGATGGATGGATGGATGGATGAATGAATGAATGTATGAATGAATGAATAAATGAATGAACAAATGAGTGAACAAATGAGTGAACAAATGAGTGAACGAACGAATTACATTTCATCTTCTCTCGGCGCAGGAACTAATATAACAGATCCGCTATGGTTTTGAATGGTGTTCTTTACCTCTTCGTATATCTCGTCGAATGTCTCACCTGATATCATCGCTAGGAGTGATTAGAGTAACAATGATATCATCACTCATGTATGATACTATCATCACAATCATCGATATCTATAATCATCATTATTATTATCAGTGTTCTCATCATTTCTAACCCTAACCCAACATCATTCTGATCATTATCATTGTTAACATTAATTCATTGTAATCACCTTAACTCTCAACAAGTCATAAGCATCGAACCACCATCATCGTCGTCATCAGCATCGTTATGCAACTTCCAATACCATCATCATCATCATTGTCACCATCATCATCATCATCAACATCATCATCATGCAAGCGTACCAGTAAAGTAAAGTCCATATTCTTGTTCAAGTTTGACGGCTCTTTCATAGGATTTCTTGACTTGATCATCTGACACTTTGGCATTCCAATGTCTGCGTAGAGGTCAACATCATCATCATCGTCGTCGTTATAATCATTATCTATTATCTAGGTCAACATCATCATCATTGTCGTCGTTGTCATAATCATTATCTAGTATCTTCACCATCATAAACATCACCGACATCATCATTATAACTATAATTATTTCAGTTATTAACTTATCAACTGTTAGAAGCTTTATAAAGTTCACCACCATTAGCAGATTTTGCAAGCAACCTCCAATCACAATTTGTCAAAAAATATTTTCACTTTTGAACAACCATGAATCAACTCTTCTCTACTGTTAACATTACAAAAATGTCTTAAATCCGTCCTAACTACAATCAAGTCAACGTCATCGCTAACACAATCACCGTCATACTCTCTACAATCGTCCCCCCCGTCATAATCACCAAAATCACTCACATCACCATCGCACTCATCCTCATCATCCCACCACTCACTTAATGTTCTCCATGGATAAAGGTTTGATGAGGATTGCGATGGGGTGGAGGTCGGCTGCCCTCAACCTTCTTATAGCATTTCCACTCACATCCAACACACAGTGCTTATCCTATGATGTGATGATGATGTCATTATGATATGGGATGAAACTGATGATAATAATGTAAAGATGAAAGCAGTGATGATGAAGTCGACGGTAATGTGATGATGAGATTGTGAGATAACAAAGTATCACCAATTAGATACTCGACAAAATATTTTACCCAAACCTCAAGTCGTCCACATAAAATCATTCACATGTTTTCATCTTCCACCCACTTTCATCATCTAAGAATTTAACATTGACCGGCCACACCAAATCGCCACTGACCACCACCACTGACCACCAGCGCTTACTTTAACTGCGACATCCCTGACCGATTTGATACTCGTGCCATAAAGATTGTCGCTGTACTGACCAGCCTCGATGAATAGGTGGTTCTCGATGTCCCTTTCCATCTGCTCGCGACTGGACACAAAGTGGTAGTCGCGTCCGTTCACTTCATCTTCACGTCTCGGGCGAGTTGTGTCTGGATGAAGTTAATTAAAAATTTATTTAGCCATATTATATCCTTGCATCCGTTTTGAACTTCAGTAATTCCAAAAAGTCGTAACTGAATTTATTTAAAATAATTTTCAATGTAGTTAGTTTCATGAAAAGTTAACTGACCTTGAATCATCATCAAATCTTATGAACACAACAAACAATCATAACCAAACTAACATAGCGTGAAACAATGTTAAAATAGATCCCAAATCAGCATTCTATCATCACTCATAGTGATGATCATTCTCACGTTAAACCCATACCGTTATTTCCATTTCAGTTTAACAAGAAAGGCCCCAACATCAAAAAGCTTATCAGCAGCAAGCACTTACGTGGAATACAATTCTCAAAGAACTGAGGATATTCGGAGAGGAGGTCGTCATTGATCTGATCCTTCAGCGGACCCAGTATTATCACCGGTCGTGCGTAATCAACTGACGGTACAACGACGGCGATACGTTGGTGATGACGACGGCGACATGGTGACGGTATCATAATGATGATGACGATGATTAATAAGGTTAGGTATATGATGATGATGATATTATAAGATATAGTTGAATATATTATGATAACGGTAATGGCCGCAATGATGATGATGGTGATGATGATGGGGCTGATGATTATGACAGTGTTTGTAATGATAATAAAGCAAACAAAATTGGTAGCACTCATGTTACAGATGATGAATGATGAGATTAAGTGACTATAACACACGTACAAAAGCAACAATGAGCAAAATTATAAAAAAATGCAACCAAAAAAAAGATTCACAATGCTAAACAGTTAATATATGCAAATTATTGAAATCTATGATTTAAGCTATCACGTGACAAAGTACCTTCTTTTTGCACCATTGGTTCATAAGACATCACGTTATCATCTGTTTAAAGAGGTAATTAATTCACTCATATGTGATTTCATCATTTCATTATCATTTAACGTCAGTTAGAAATTTCAAAACCAAAATTCCGAAATACAAAATACAACAATGGTAAATGGACAAAAGGGAGCGATTAATCTGCATAATAAATATTACGACCAAACGACGTTGCAACAGAAGCAACAGTATTAAAATCAGACAACATTACGATAACAAGTAACAACAATATAATGCAACAACTGCAACATGTAGCAACAACAACAAAATGTTACAACAGCATCATACCATCGGGTTCAGTTGCTGATTCGCCAGTTTTGCTCTTTTTCTTTTTTTTCTAGAGAAGTGAAAAAATTATGCAAACTAATTTTTAAAAAATAGTTTAAAACAAAACGAACAACAGTAAACAAGAAATTATTAAAAATTATATAAATAGATAAAATAAATAAGGAAATAAATAAATAAAAAATAAAATGTAAAATACAAACCTTTCCATCTTTAAGACCTTTCAATCTGGCACGCTCCTTGGCCTCAACTCTACACATTTCATAATAAAGTTTAGTGAATGTTCACGATGATAAAATAACGGTAAACGTTACAGATTTCGGTAACTATTAATTATCTTAACATAAATAATTTTAACGTAGCATAACTATGGATGTAATTAGTACCAGTAGGTGCAACATAACTCTGGTAAAATTAATCAGCCCCATTTATAATCATAACATAAATATTAAACAGATAAGAACGACTCATGATTTAATTAATTTATTAAATATTTATAAAGCTAGAGATTTATAAAGTAAACAGTTACTTCAAAACTGATGCAAATATTTTTATTGAGGAAGTTTTTTTACGGCTTCGATAGGCAGATTGAACATGGCGTGGTTAGTTTTCACTGTGCCAATTATATGCCAATCATTTACTCATCTATTTTACAAAAGCTGATTAAGAATAAGTACAAGTACTACATAGTACACTACGGAGATTTAATCGTACACAATGCTGATATATTTTTCAAGTTCTGTACAAAATGTATTTGAAACAACTTTCTGCTTTTGTTCAGGCTACTTCAACCGCCTTAGCTAACCCATGAAAAGCGCAAACAAAACAAAATACAAAAGAGGATTTATGTGAATATGAACGGTAAATTGGTTATGAAAGACGGTGCAATAAGGAAACATGATGAGATGCGGAATAAATGATTACGAAACAAATATGGCGTACCTTTGCTGGCTAGGTATTACACCAACCGAGTCGTCTTCTGGAATGACCTTTTGAACCTTAAGTTATTAATTTTTTTAAATTATATCCATCAGCCCCAACTGCAACACCATCATTCCATCATCATCATTAATCAACATCAACAAGCTATAATCATAACAGCACGATCATCATTACTGCATCATCAACATTAACAACATCATCGCCCTACCATCACTGACATCGTGGTCTATCAACATTATACATCCCACCAACCTGCCACCACTCTTCATCAATGGCACTGACAACATGGAACACGTCACCAAACTTGAAACTGATTCCCCGACCAGGAACTTCCGGATCATCAGAGGCATTGAAGTTGAAGAGAGCTCTGAGTGGTCAATAATTTTATGAGATTATTTGATTGGTTCATGAAGGTAAGTTGATACATTGACAGAATGGTTGGATGAGATTTAAAAAACATTTTTCAGTTGCAGATAACCTTATGCTGACCTTTCAATTGGATACAGTGAAAATAAAATAAACGAAAAGAATTTAGAGCAAGTGACCTTATGAAGATGCCCTTGTTTTGGTTGTTGGATTTAAGGCTGCTCAAACTGGCGTTCAACATCTGTTCCCGCAGGTCACTTATCTTTGCCTCAAACTGGTTGAACTCTTATTTAATAAAAATATTAAATGAAAAATAAGTATGTGATCACGTGAAAAATATTTAAAATCTGACTAATAGAAAAAAGAAAAATGCAAGGGTTCCTATTGAATGAAGCACTGCAAAACTAACCATCAATTCGGTACTGGGCGACAATCTCGACCTTATCTCCAGCTCCCTTCAGAGCAGCTGCTGCCTGCTCGTGCGTTGCCTGCCTCATGTCTATCCCATTCACCTGCAATCACGTTAATGGTTCACTTATTGTTAGAGAAAAAGTTAATTAATAAAAATGCTCTAGATTATTTAAAACTATAAGCTTCATCATTTCATACTAAAAGTTTCTTACCCATGGCTATAATTTTACTCTATGGTATAAAACTAGAGATGAATCTTGTAAATGAATCAAGATAAATGAACTGACTGATAATATCTGATCTCCTTTGTGCAGCTTGCCACTGAGGTCGGCAGGACCGCCTTTCAGGATGAAGGAAACAAAAATTCCTTCCGCCTCCTCCCCTCCCACAATGTTGAATCCCAATCCCGATGTTCCTTTCCTCAATATGATCTTGCGAGGTTCTCTGCAAATGATCAGTTTTAATATTTTATTTAAAAATATGATGTTTCTAATGTTTATGTAAAAAAATAAAAACGCGGTTTTAATGCATACCTTGACATTGCTTTGCTTGTCTTGTCATCCTTCACAATGTCAGCATTGCTGTTGTTACTGCTACTAGGTGGAAGTTTCGGTTTTTTGGCTGTTGCTAATAAAACGGGAATAAAATTAATTTTAAAATTATCAAATTCACACGCTACTAAAAAAAACCTGATCCGAAAAAGTTAAATAGATCATAATTTTAAGGACTGCCTAAAATAATCGAAAACAACAACACTAACAGTAACAAATAATCAACAAAAACTCTCCCCAACAAGTAAAAAATAACCTGGTTTTGATTTTTCAGGTGCCTTAGGTTTTTCAGGTTTGAAAGTTTCTTCATTGGAGGCACCAGCACCACTGCTGCCACTAGCGACATCAGCGGCAGCACCACCAGAAACAACGGTGGTGGTCGTGGTCACTGTTGAGGCTTTTTTAGATTTGCCAATAACAAGTTTCACTTTATCCTTGGTTGATTTCAAAATGGCCACAGCTTCTTCGTGAGTGACATTCGTTAGAGGAATATCATTCACCTGTTCATTGTGCCGGCGGTTGTTACATATCACGTGGATACAGCGTCAAATAACTCGGCAAAAACAAAACAATGGATGCAAAATTTAAATGTTAAATACAAATGTAGAAAAATTCAGCTAAAGAAAATTGAAATATATAATCCTGAAGAAGCATGTTACAAAGAGAAGAGCAGAGAAGAAGGACCAACCGAAATTAATCTATCCCCTGCCTCAATCATCCCACTTTCCTGGGCTGCACCACCATTGGTTAGTTTTGTGATGAAGATGCCATTGTCATCCTCAACATGCTGGTTGCCCACACCCCCAGCTATGCTGAAACCAAGTCCTGTATGTGTTTGTGTGTGTTTGTCTGTTGTTTGTGTGTGTGTGTGAGTGTGTGTGTGTGTGTGTGTGTGTGAGTGTAAGAGAGAGAGAGAGAGAGAAATGTGTAAGCTTGTTGTGTGTGCGTCCTTGCAACTGTAAGAAGAATGTGTGCGCGTGTTTGTAATTCGCCCACATTCATCAAAATTATAATTTAAATTAAGACCTCCCAAAAGTGATAATAAACCAATATAACAATTAGATCTAATTAAATTGATATTGTAGTTGGTGAAATTAATCACAAGCAAGGGTTGTAGTGGTTGTAATTATATACGGAATATATGAATATTCATGATGAAATTTTAAACGAACTCACCTCTGCCAGCTTTCACGAGTTCAACAGGTACCACCATTTCACTAGATGGCACTAAACGTTTCACAACCTGTTTGTGTGATCAATTAGAAACAATTAAATAGGTTGCTAACCTGATTTTTAAAGGATGAAATCCTTTTCAAATAAACATCAAATCTTACAACTTTTTATAAAGCTTTTAAGAAAAAACAACTGGGAAACTGGGAAAAAAACAGAATATTTTTTGAAACTGGACAATATACAATATTTCATCATTATGATATTTCAAGCAACGATAGACAGACAGACCAGCTTGACTTGTTTTCCCGCCTTCTTAAGAGCTTCCACACTCTGTGCATGAGTCACATTCATCATTGATATGTCATTCACTGATACTAAGATGTCGTTTACCCTTCAAATTCAAAGTTCAATTCAATGTTTTGATCAATGCAATGAAAGTTTAGAATGAAGTATTGTCGTAAACCACAGATCAAAAACAAAAACAACTAAAACAACAATAAAAGCAATAATAATAAAAGCAACAGCAATAACAAAAAAGCAAAACAACTGCAACTAACTTCAGCCTCCCATCCATCTCAGCAGTGCCCCCCTCAATGAGTTTTGTGATGAAAATGCTGACATCATCTCCAATGTGTGGGTTGTCCGTGCCCCCTGCAATGCTGAAACCTAAACCTGAAGGACCCTTTAAATTTTTATCAAATTCTATTGTCAATCTTTACCTCTTCTGTAGCTACTTCAAAATTGGAGTAACGTTTTTTTGTGTGTTTATTTATTTATTTATAAAAATTGTATTTGTACAGTATTTTTATTATGTTTATATTGTTTTGTATTGAAATGTATTGTAATGTGTATTGTATTGCAAATTTGTATTGAATAAAAGTATTGCATAATGAAAAATTTCATTACAGAATTATGTTGTATTGTATTGTTTTGTACAGGTCTGAATTGTTTTCTACTGTTTTGTTTTGTATTTTATGGTATTCTTTTTTCTATTGTATAGTGATGTATTGTGTAGTGCCTGCTAAAGCTTTCTTCAGAGGTGTGATCAATATAAAGCGATGCCATTATTAATTACTCTGGTGATAGAGTAGGTTAGATTAACATTTATATCTGGCATCAAGAGTTATCTTCAAAAGTAGTCACAATGAGGTTCATGATGGAAAATATATATTCCAAAAAAAGAAGAATAAAATGAACACCCACTCTTTCCAAGGTTATCTCTTCATATTCCCACTTTTCAGATTCTGTCGTCTGGTTAAGAAAGAAGCATAATTATCTGTATGCTATTAATTTTAATTGGATAATTAAATATAATTTAATAGAAAACTTAAATTTAATCACGGATGATTTCATAAATGTTCCATTTAATCTGAGTAATTGAGAAATGGTTAATAGTAAAATTACATTCAAAACATATTCATACAAATTATGCAGTTTAAGCATGTAGATCTGGAAAGATATAAATGAAAATGAATAAAAAAAATATTAATAAAAAAAATTAACTAGAGAAATATTAAAAGTAATAAAAAAATAATAATAAAAATATCGAGACCACTAGCACCAAAAAAAGCCATGTGTAAAACGATATTTAATTTACTCAATTAACATTTATCAAGTTATATGCTTAGTATTTATTTTCTGTCTGCACAAAAGTTTTACAACAATTTCCACTATACAACACAATACTCTCAAGTTATTGTTGCATGATCTAACTTTGGTTATTGTCGTTTCAGCAACTGCTGTAACACGAGGTTGTTGAGATACCTGATTTTAATTAATTAATTAATTAATTAATTAATTAATAAGAAATAAATTTTTTATAATAAAACTAAAAAATGCATCAATTATTTTTGAATATTTATAAAATTATTCTGTCACCTCCCATAAAATTAGCCTATCAATTCAATAAATTTAAAAAATTATTTTTCTCTAGACATGTAAACAAGACCTCAGAATAGGATAATGTGCAAAGCAGATGACAGACGATCATTGAGTAGTTTTAACAATAACACTAGTAAAGTTAAATAACAATAATAACAATGCGTGATGTGGAAAACATTATCTGTGAAGTAATTTGTGGCAACAGTAGCACCCAAAAAAATGACAATGACCTTTGTAGTTTTGTTGACCTTTCCATATAAGGATGTGTTAGATGGAGGTGCAGGTAGAGGTTCCTCTGAATCAACACTGTCATTGTTGTAACGCTAGAAAGATTTGCGCATTTATTAAATGTTACTTAGAAATTTGAATAAGCTTCATCCATTATTTCATTACACTTTTCAATAGTTTTTCAATCATTTTTTTCAAGCTGTTTTTAAAACTTCCATATTTAAAAAGTTATTAAGGAGAAGCCAGTGTTGACATTGAAAACAATCTCGTAATTAATCATGATCATGAAACTTATCGTTGACAGCAAAAAAAATTACACTCATGCTTTTCGGCTGCTGAAACATACACGAACATATTTGCATATTACATATCAAACAATTCACTGAGCATAACCTTGTGAAACAATATAATAAAAAACTAACTGAATCATTATTATTGCTGAGGTTATTACTGTTGATAAGGATGGGTGGATATTTCTCCCACCTAGACACCACCTGGTTGGTTTCTTGCGTTTTCTCATCCATACTCTTTGTATCACTCAGTAAAGTCATTTCATAGTACTCTTGAATGTCTGAGAGACAAAAGAGGAAATAAATATAAGCAATCCATTTTGCTGATTGTAACATGAATTAAAGTTAGCTAATGAAATGATAAAGTTTAAATCAAATTTTCAATATATTTGATTGAATGAGTTTCTATTAGACATGCATCATCTAATCATATTTGTTAAACATTCACTTTCATCATTATTTTCCAGCTGATTCATAGCTGATTCATAGCTGATTCATAGCTATAACTGTTGCATTCATTTTCATTCCAGGCATGCAAAATTTTTAAGTTTACAAGTCACTAAAAACTGTCCAAGTTTATATTTTTTTTTTTTTATTTATTTATTTAAAGGATAACCAAAAAAAGATAAACTTGTGGTTAGGCCACCCTTAACTAAGAATTCCAACTGTAAATGTAACAGAAATGTCAAATAAATACATACACACAAATTCTTACTATAAATGTAACAGAAATGTCAATAAATACATACACACAAATTCTTACTATAAATGTAACAGAAATGTCAAATAAATACATACACACAAATTCTTACTGTAAATGTAACAGAAATGTCAAATAAATACATACACACAAATTCTTACTATAAATGTAACAGAAATGTCAAATAAATACATATACACAAACACATGCTCACACGTACATCATTCTATGAATACTATCATGTTTCATAAAGTACCTAAAGGTGACAGTATAGTCACAACTGAGACTGAAAAATTCGCTTACTAAGAACATCAAAATTAAATAAGTTGTAAAATAGTGTAAAACTATTTAAAATAAGTGTTTTTTTTAACTAAAAAAGTTTTTAGCTTGTTTTTAAATAAGTGTAATGAGTTGAATGTTTTAATTTCATGTAGCAATACAGTATCCCATATCCTCTGACCATTAAGTTTGATGCTTGAGTGAAAAGCTTTTAATCTCACAGTATGAGAATAGAAAAGGGAAGTGTGTCTAGTAAATTTCCTTTGAATGTCATTGCTAAAAGTGAAAAAATTGGCAAAATAATTAGGCAACTGTTGACGTAAAAATTTAAATACAAAAATTGATGTGAAATAAATGTGCAATTTTTTAATGGGTAAAATGTTGAGTGTCGAATAGTAAGCATTGGTTATATGAGTACGCGGTGGAAGAGTAAATATTAGTCTTATAAACCGATTTTGACATTTTTGAATATAATTTAAATGGCTTTCTGGACTTCCGCCCCATAAAAGATTACAATAAATTAAATGTGGATATATTAGGGTATAGTAAAGTTCAATCATTATGTCATAGTTTATTTTTGATTTGATTTTATATAATATACCTAGTATTTTATTGATCTTAGTTGAAATTGATTTTATATGTGGTTCCCATGAAAGATCATCATTTATTAACACACCTAAAAAATTTGTAGAGTATGATCTAGGTAATGCCAGACTGTTAATTCTTATATCAAGGTTGCCTATTGTGTTAGTAATTATTCTGGGGCCGAATAACACATATGAACATTTTGTAAAATTAACAACTAATTTATTGAGAATAAACCAATCTACGAATTTTTGCAATTCTTGGTTTATGCGATCACTTTCCAGTTTAAAATCCCTTGAAGTAAAAAATATGTTAGTATCGTCCGCATATAGTAAAATATTTGCCGAATCAGTCACATTGACAATGTCATTAATGAACAAAACAAACAAAAGAGGTCCTAGAATAGAGCCCTGCAGAACTCCACTGTTGATGTTTAGACATTCTGATTTAAATCCTTCTAATGCAACATATTGCTTTCTATCCCTACCTCTATATGAAAAAGAACCCTGTGGTATAGCCTGAATTAAATTTATAGCATTTGAACAAAAGTAACTGCTGTCAAGAGAAACATCTAATCATTTTAAAAAACATTTCATATGATTAATCTACTTATTTTTCCAACAAAACCTAACTAAAGATGAGTAGATCTAGCTTATTTGAGACCTAATATGGATACACTCTTCCAACCAATTTCTATTGCAGTTCCACTTATGATCAGAGCTTGAAAATCTACTTAAAATTGTTGTATTATCAGTTTATTGCATAGTAGGAATTAATTAATACTAACATGCAAATACACACATAGAGATTTAATTTTTAAAATATTATAAATATGTAAAAAAAATAATTACTTCTATAACTATTAATTTTTGATCAATATTCTAGAAAAAATATTAAGAAAACTAACCTAGGAGTGCTTGAAAGAGCCTTCCTTTAAAAACCCTTATAACTCGTTCTATTGCATTTCTCAGCTGTCGGTCTTGAGGTTTTGTTAATTTACTATGATACTGTTCCAGCAATTCCAGAGCTCTGTGCGCATCTAGGAAAGATTTTTTAAAAATAATGGAAATCTTATGGAAAAATATTTAATATAGAATTCAAAATTGACTCAGAATGAATAGAAGCAAACCAAACTGATTAACCAATTATTTAATTTTAATTTAATAATGAACAAATTGACAGTTTCATCAAGCTCTTATTAATTTATGATCAATGTAGTTGATAATACTTAATCACAAACAATTTGTATGGCTCATCATAGTAATGACAACCAAGTGTCATGTCATTTCTACCAAACTAAAGATATTGATTAATTAAAAAATCAAGTAAAAAGTAAAATAAAATAAAATTGAAATGCAAGTTTGATTATTAATTAATTACATTTGAAAAACAATTAAAATTTAAAGAACAAGAAGCTACCTTCACGCTTGACAGGCATTGTTGGACCTGATTAAATCTTTATTTCAGGTTATGAGTCTGTTTTCATTAAAAATTAACTAATCTGCTCAAATTTACAATTTACATTTAAAATTTAAATGCTAATTTTAAGTTGTAACTGACTATCGAAAACAACTGAAAAAAAACTACAGTGCGTTTTTTAATTGCGCAAAAATACAACACGCATTAAGCGAACAATAAATAGGGACCGGTTTAGTGACAGTTAGGAAACTATTATTTATATTACCTTCCATTTAACACAGGTAACAAAATGTTGTTAGCTGTTATCTCTGTTCGATAGATGTCAGATTTTGTGTTTTGAAAATAAATAAATTAATAAGTGTTTATTATTTTATTAAAATTCGAATAATAAATAATAAATAAAAAAAATTATCAGAGCAAAAAATTATTATCGTTATTAATTTATTTTATATCGAAAATATACCACACTGGGATTAATAGCATAGAACTTATAATTGCAAGATTTTTGACAGCAAAGCGTTCGTGACGTAATTTGCTAATAATATGGAAAAGTGTCTTTTGTTGTCGTCACTTCCTGATCGATTTTATAAATTATTTGATTTTGTCAACGTTAAATTAACTGCAAAAAATGGCCTCCTGTATAATGATAAATTAAATTATCATATTTTGATAATCGCATGTCCAGAATGAAATGCATGTGTATCTACCATTCTGTCCATGTCCCGTTTTTAATCATAAACATTCATGGGCGTCATTTCAGATTTTGGATGGGGGAACAAACTTATAAGGTCCATGACAGGGCATGTGTGTGTGCGTGTGTGTATTTGTGTGTATTTGTGTGTGTGTGTGTGGGTTCCGTGATGGGTGGACAGATGCGGTAGCCAGATACTTGCTCTTACTTACATACATCATTCATTTGTATGTTCCTTTGTGTAGAGACATTTTTAGTTCAATTTTTACCCTCTTCTTTTCTTTTCTTCATGAGTTTTTCGTATTATTTTGTAAACAACTTGCAAAAATATCAATAATTAACTGGTTCAACTATAAAAAAATAAAAAATATATAAAAAATTTTTTTTTAATTTTTGTGGAATATTGCAGGCAAGGAAACACTGGCCCTCTTGATCATTTCAAATAAGTCGTCAAACTAATACTAAACTGTTTGCGTGTGTGCTTCTGTGTATTTGTTCGTAACGATACTTTAATATTTATTACAGTTATTAAACAATATTCAAACATTTAAACGAAATTTGATAATCTGAAACATGGTATTGAAAATTTGAGGTCACAAGATAAATCTGCATGTACAGGTACAACGCTATTAGATATAGGAAAAATCAATAAAAATTAGTTTAGAAAAAAAATCCACAAAAACCGCAATTTATAAAATATATTAACTTGTATTAATTTCCATCACTATCACAATCAATAAATTATATTTAATTTACAGGTTATTAAGTTTTTTTCCACAAAAAATTATTTAGTAAATACATAACATTATAATAGAAATAATTAAATAAGGATTTTGCTATTTTGTTTTTCAATTTTAATCATGAATAAAATTATAACTAAAAGAATAAATCATTTCGATAATCAATTATACGAGTCTTTCTTGAACATTTATTCATTGAACAAAAAAAAAACAAGTACATACAACATGGATACATACAACATACATCCATGACATACAACGAGAAAACAAAATAACGTAATACAAATAGTTTACACGTTTCTATACCCATTAACCATTCCAATAATTGAGCGAATGAAGACATTTAGAAATGTTTTAACACAGGTTAAATAAAAACACCTCAACAAAATACTTTCAGTATAAGACTTCCGGACATGTAATAAATTCTTTTTCGATTTCTCAAGAAGAATGTACTTGATTTTTTTTCAATAAATAAATTTTCGAGTAGGACTTGAGTTTAGTCTAATCTATCA
>NW_008703718.1:1666479-1782601 GCF_000326865.2 Helobdella robusta | reverse complement strand
AAATATATATATATATATATATATATATATATATATATATATATATATATATATATATATATATTGTCGGAAATTTGAACTGAAAGAGAGGTAATCTTTTTCTCTATCTTTCTCAGGGAATTTTTTTATGGTCCGACAATAATTTTTGTTTTTTTTTATTTTTTTTTGTTTAAGAGAGATTACCTCTCTTTCGCACAGACAGACACCACACACGCGAGCAAAATTTCCACAGGATTTATCCACACTTTCAGTTCAAATTTCCGACAATTGGCGCCCAAAGTGGGGCCACAGGATTTATTAACTCACACATTCAGACAAATTTCCGACAATATATATATTACATCAACGGTAATGAAGATTCATTTCAGATATGTTATGTAAGCACATACAAAAGTTCTCCAGTTTTAACATGTAAGATAATTTCTCTTTTTACAATCCAAATCTCCACAACTTCCTGAAGAAACTGGGTCCATGCCACATTCCTCTGAAAATTATAGTTTAGCAAACCATTTGAAAAATTATGTTAATTATATTATGTTAGCACGTGTTCAATAAACACAAATTGTTGAAATTAATTAATAATTATTATCAATCAATACTAATCCACTTGAAACTTCTTAGCGTAAATTTATGTTTTTAGTCGTCACAAAATGAACGAGACTTACTTGACCATGAGTTTCCAGTAGATGATAGGCATGAGGTGAACTTTTAACAAGAACATGGAATACCTTGGCACGCGCTGGTCAAATGGAAAGGTTTCTAAGATTTTTCCATCATATCCAAATTCAGCCAAAATGACTTTACTGCTACTTACGGTTAGCGGACACGAAGTGTATCCATCGTACTGCAAGCAAGCAAGGGCAATCGATTATTTTTAGGCACATGCTTCTTCAAAGAAACAAAACAAGAGCATATTTTGCCACAACAGTTTTGTTATTGAAATTAGTCTTGCCATAAAGCGCCCCATTAATAAAAAATTATAAAAAATATTTTATTGGTCAGTAGAGTTTATGAAAAATTGTTTGAAACCGGTGAATATTGAGTTACAAATCAAATAAACAGTTCACCTTTCCTTTCAGTTCTTGTCCCATTATAGCGGCTTTCAGGTTTTTGCTCACCACACCTATTTGTGAAGCTAAAAATCGTGATGTACATTTAAAATAGGTGTAGTTCATTCAATGGATCACAATTATTTTGGTAAAACTGTTATTTTATTTCATTGTTTAAATTTTTACCAAAGATTCCGTTCTTTGTTTGTGTGCGAGTAGAAATAGAAACAATTTATTAAATGTGTGTGCGTCACAGATAGGTCAACTTATACTATTATTCCGCGCGCGATGGCATGGTTCCAATAGTCCCAAACTTGAGAGACCATACCCGTCCGTATGATGCAGTGCTTGCGTGTGCATACATAATCTGCATGTGCGTCTTTTTTTGCAAGTAGAACTGCCTTTGTGGCATGACGGTATAATTATTATAAATATAGAATAACTTGTAAGCAGCTCTTAATTTGATGGAGCTGCATCATAAAGAATAAAAAAATGTTCATTGTTAAAAAGCAACATGAGATCAACGTGAACGTAACAGCCTAAAAGGCAATTGACACAAAGTTCAAATGTTGACAAAAGAATATATATAAAACGTATAAAATATTAAATGTTAAAAACCAGATGCATAGATATCAAATACTTGTCTACGATTCAGAAAATTCATAAACAACGCTGACATTATGAAATAAAAATGGAACATTTGAGATAAAATGCTGACCACAAGCAGCGGCAGTTTTCGACGTTGGAGCGCTTGTGCAGTCACCAAGAGCGAACACGTTTTTGTACTTAGTATGCTGAAGTGTGTCGGGATTGACGCTAACGAAATTAGCCTGATCAACCAGTGGCGTGTTCCAGAGTTCGGAGGGTGTAGACATGGGTGGAGCTACGTGCAGTAAGGAATACTGGTGACATTGAAATATTACAAATTATGTTTAATGTGCGGCAGATAAAATGATGATTATCAAAGATTTAATCTATTAGATTACATTTTTTTTAATTACTAATAGCAAAATAATAACTTCTAATGTTGAAATCTAAGAATGGTCTTGATTACTGATTGGATAAAAAGCTTCAAAAGTTTAACTAATAAATTATAATGCAATGCCATATCGGTGACTAATACATAACTGAATGTTACTTGCACGTAAATATAAATAAACTGCTCTTTCAGGTTATTCACCAATACAATCCTAATGAAAATGTCTAGCTTTACTTATTAATAGCATAAGCACGTATAATAAATTAGATATTAAGCACCTAAACAATCGCAAGCAACAATATTTGTAAAGATGGTCATATATTACAGGCAGAAGTGTGCATCAAAAAAAATTTCTGTTTGCCCTCCATCACTATAAAAGAATGCAAACATTGTTAAGTGCCCATGCAATTCGAGTCTGTAATAAATCTTTCTTAGATCCGTAAAAACGCATATTTATGCATATGCATATTTATAACAAATATTATTATAAAGAGTGGAAACTCTTCAGCAAACCATTGATTATAGTAAATGTGCTGTACAACTTTCAACCTATGAAATGAATAGAGAAATTCACAGCAAGTTTTATATTTAATAATTTGCACAAAATGCTATAAATATGAATGAAATTAAGTTAAATAACCTTGACGACTTCATATTTATCTTCTTCTCCTACGATTTTGAAGACTGCCTCTTTTTTGTCTCCTCTAACTTCAACCAAATTTCTGTTCTTCTTAACATCTATCTGCCTGTTTTATTGTTAAACTACTTACATGTTTAAAACATGAATTAAGATTTCCAATGACCAACCTTCCTTCAGCATACTTGTCTAACGCCTCCGCATATCTTGGCACAGGAAAAATTACTGGCAGTGCTGTGTAGTATTTGAAGATAACTTTATCTCTCAAACTGTTCTGCAAATTAAAATAAAAGCAAAAAATGAATAACGTTACAAACATCGATAGTAGCAATGAAAGTTTAAACAATCACATTTATTTTAATTTCAACAAGGAAGCGTAACAGCAGGAGATAAAGTGCTGAAAGTTGAAATAACCTTGAATAATCTTTCTTCGGACAGGTAGCAGATTTTCTGAGCGGCTCCAGCGCACTTGACAGGAGTGCTTGGAAAAGTATAAAGTGCAACACCTTCTTTCAAACTTTTCACTGCAGGCAAGACTTTCTGAACATATTTTGGAGAATATATTGAACAAACGTTTGCATCGCCGTCTATGGCCTCTTGCAAACCTTTTACCTAAAATTTCATTGGAATGATACTTTTATTTTATTAAACGTTTCAAAACACGAGTATAACGATTCACATTTTCCAAGGCATAAAAACACTAACAGCGTCGTAGTTGAGCTGCAGTCCCAAGGCTAGCAGCAAGAAGTCATATTTAATCTGTTGAGTAAATTTTCTTTATTATATATGAATATTAAAAATGTAATAGTGTAAACATTAACAATCGGTTGTATTGATACTGTAGTTGTACATATAAGTACTTAACTATATAACTTAAGAGATTTAAATTTCATAAAACCACAAACATCGAATTTTATTTTAGTTATGTTCAAATATGCACTGGACTATAAAAAATCAAAAGTGTTATTGGCCTAAAAAATAAGTATTTTGGCCATTTAAAAATCTTTTTTTTAATTTTAAAAATAAAATATTTTAATTCACACTAATTTTTCTATAAGAAAATAAAGCGCTTTAAAATTAAATATTTTGAATACTCAATAGCATCATGTAACAATTAATGAATATATATATATATACATTCTTAACACTTGACCTTCTTTCAAACTAAACTAAACTAAACGAGCGTTTTTGCAAACGTAAGAATGTTAAAGCGAAAATTTTTTGTTTATATTGAGTATTAAAAAATGTTGTAGCAGATAGCAACAACATGTTTTGGTTAGAAAAAACAGCTAAACAACGAAATGACTAGCATCAAAAGAAGACAAAAACAGACGCAAAATAATAGCATGGATGTGTTACCTTATCACCTTTCTTAGTGATTACAAGATTGTTGGAAGGGTCAAATGTAACCGCCTTATCTTGAATCCAAGAACAATAATTGTTTAGAATATCTTTGGTGTGACGAGATGTTTGGTCAAATGTTTTTAAACCTCCTCCAACTAGAGTGAACATGGATTGATAATAATGATCCTACAATCAAGAAAATTATAAGAAAAAAAATTATTTGTTAGATGGGTTTAATTAAAAGTTACTTCGTTTGTTTAATTTAAAAAAAATTGGAAAAATAAAGAAATAAAAAAATTTTGCTTTTTAACAATCTAGAACAGTTTAATAATGTTAATAACAAGCAGACGTACGGCACTCGGTTCAATGACCCCGATATCTTTGTTGAGCATCTTCGCGAAGGTGCCAGCGATGGCAGACCCGCCAGTGCCACCTCCGACTATCAACAGCTTGAACTTTTTCTCGTTTTCCGGTTTTTGTGTGGACGTTGATGAATGAGCGGCTGATAAGATGATGATCCTCGAAGATTTGAACAAGTTTGAACCAAGATTTACACTTTTAATGATGTGTGACATTCTCAATACAATTGCAATTTGTATTACAAAAATACGTTGAAGATAATTCTGTTTTGTTCGAATATTAAGTGATGAAAATTTATGGCGATCTGATTTGTTATTGGTTATCCTAAGTTTGCAATGTTATGAAAAATTTGACAATAATAAATACTATAAATGAAAACCATTAAAGATAATTATCCTTATCGTTTTAAAATATAGTAAACCATAAAAATATATAGATTACAGATGCCTAAAATACAAATTATATCCAAATTATTATGCGAACCGGTACAAACAACAAGGGAGAGAAACAAACAAAATGAATCAATCACACATGTGCACTATACACGTGCACTCTTTCATCGGTGGTTGGATACATACAATACAGGTATATGATATGTATATCAGAAAATGCGATGTGTGTTATATAAAGAAATAAATATGAATATGTAAAAACATATATGTAAACATATAACATGCAGATACCATCATATAATTTTTAAAGTTTATGCTACATACATTTGCTCAAGCGTGCATGCACTTGGTTCTTCGAACTGAGTTTAACATCTCAACGTTTTATTGCAAAAGTCGGCTGGTACTTGAACGAACTTTGAGACGATAAATTACAATGTTGCTACTTTTATCAAGAACAAAACTTTGCATCACTTTGTGGTTTAAGAATGTATTATGCCAATATATGAGCTTTTATATTTTCTTTTTAACAAATTCATATGCTTAATGAATTGAAAGAAATTTGTTTGACATTGTTGTTAATAAAATCGTTCTATGAATCGTTCCTATGTGCCTTTAATCGATTGCAAATTTCTTAAAGTGCATAAAATTTTTCTTATTTTTTCTCTTCTGGACTCAGTCGTTTATTTCAGGTCATCATTACTTCTTGCTCTAAGCCGCCTATTTTCCAAATAAGCGAGTATGTGGCCTCCTTCTATTAATGCTGCTGTCCTGAAGTAAAAAACAATAGTTCGTGATGCATGCATACAAATATCGATACATGCTGCACACTCCGCTTGGCATGGTGCGCATTGAAATTTCAATTGAACCTACGCTGGGCCGTCGTAAGCCGGAAAAATTTCAAAATTTTTATGTGAATTATAAACGAAATTAAACACAATATCGGTTGCTTAAATTTATTCGCACAGTTCATTCAGTTGAAAACAGTATTTATTTGTTTCGTAGCGTCAAAAGGAACTCAAAAATAACGTTCGAGAAACAGAAAAAAAGAAAACATACCATGAAGCTAAATTCTTATTGATTTAAAATCAGGAGTGGTAAATTTTCAACGTCAAAGCCGAGCATTGTTTGTTTTAAAAACTGTAACATTACATACCATACAACAATTACGCACGTAGGCAATGGCATGTCACAAAAAAATCAAAATTGCTATATAAAAGATTTGCCTTTGCGTTTACAAATTTATATAAACTTATTTCAAATTGAGTTAAAAAAATTGGTTGTAGATTCTTTTCAAACAGTCTTAGTTAAATGTTTTCCTTTTGCTTATATTTTGTATTACGATGTAAGAAGACAATTGTGCCTGCAGTGCATAATGTTTACAAGCGAACTCGTTAACTTCCAAACTAAATAAGAAGCAAAACAATGAGATAAAGTTCTAATTTTAAGACAAATTTTTCTTTAATTTTGGCATGGTATTCTGATTTTAAACACAGAAGTTTTATAAACAGATTAACTCAATTTCTTTGTGAAGAATGCTATCAGAGTATAAATTAACATCAAATTATAAATTATAATTGTATATATAATGTATTTAAATATTATTAATTATCACACATGTATATCAACTTGGTAATAATAATAATATTATTAAATAAATTTATGGAAAAAACCCCAAAGATAATTATTATCATAGCAGCGTTCAGCATCAGGCCATATGTTCATAATTAAGAAATCTTTTTCTGTGTTGTGCACTTTTTGATCTGGATGAAAAAATGAATAAACGGATAGATGAATGAATAGATGAATGAACGAACAGACAATGGATAGAAGAATGGATGGATGAATGAACGAACAAATAAACAAACGAATGAATGGATAAACGATGAAGAAATGAACGGATGGACGAATAAAGGATCGATCAAAAAAAAATCCTAATTATAGCGGTCACTTGAAATGTACAGTTATACAGGCGTGCTGAATATATGTGAAAACAACATCACCAGGCCATCTTTTGAATCGTCATCCTTATAATCATATGAGTGAATCAACACACTGCTTTAAGGTAACAACATCCTCATCAGTACCATTATTATAATTATTATTATTATTATTAATAAAAACAAATAATTTACTCTTACTTCAAAACAAACTACGGCGTTGTAAAAACTAAATCAATTTGAAAACAGACTGCACAATCAAACAACAAAAAAAGGAGCTAAAACAACTAAAAGCTCAAAACTGCAATAACGTTTTCAACACCCATATCTCAAAACTGAGTAAATTAATTCGAGAGAGATTGAGATTAAAATCCTCAAAGAAAACGTGCTCCGCAATGGGTACAAACCAGTTCAACAACAATTTCTGGAGGGCCTGCAAATCATCGTTTTCATCATCAACAAATGTAGCTCCTCAATATAATGTGGCCGACGGTGAAACCTTTTTCCGCAATGGATTGATAGCCGACGCTCGATCTTCATTCCAATTTCCAGATTGGATTCATCCCCTGCCGGAACCGTCAGTTAAGGGTGACATCGATAAACCGACATATAAGGAAGTCGTTGCGATTGTTCGAAGGTGCAAGGCCAAAGCCACACCTTGTCCGCTGGACTAAATTTCGGTTATTGCGCTAAAAAGATGTCCAATTCTCCGCACATACCTTCATAAATTAATAGTTAAATGTTGGAATGCCGGAACAATTCCGCTGTGTTGGCGAAAAGCCTTAACGATTCTTATTCATAAAAAAGGTGATGCAAATGACCCGGCTAACTTTCGCCCCATAACTCTCCAGCCTGTACTATACAAGATATTTTCTACATAAATCAAAAATCGTCTTCACAACTTCCTCCTACAAAATAATTTTATCAGCACAAATATACAGAAAGGTTTTTACCCTACGCTCGATGGCCTAGCAGAGCACACACAGATGCTATCACATCTAATGAAAGATGCAAAAAGATATCAACGCTCGATAATTATTGCTCTACTGGATCTTCGGAATGCGTTTGGGGAGGTAAACCATCAGCTTATTAATTCCATTTTACTCTACCATCATGTTCCTCAATTATTCCGAAATTTAATTTTGTCAATCTACTCGAGCTATGCAATATCAGTATCAATTAATGATCAACTCACACCGTTGTTGCAAGTAAGAAAAGGAGTGCTACAGGGTGATCCATGTTCGCCGTTGTTGTTTAACCTTTGCTTTAACCCGTTGATGAAAATCTTGGAGGGTGATGAATTTAAACAATGCGGCTACCTGTGGGGACCAACGTCAGATGTGAGGGATAGATCATGGCTGCAGTTTGCAGATGATACAGCGATAATAGCACACAATTCGGAAAGTGCTCAAAAGCTAATTGATCTGAATCTAGCTTGGTGCCGATGGTCAGACATGCAGATGCGAGTGGACAAATGTTGTGTGTTCGGTATGATGAAAAAAGATGGCTCATATGACCAATTTTTGCCCAGGTTGACAATAGACAACATTCCCATTCCACCCGTTGAATTGGGCTATGGATTCAAATACCTGGGTAAAATATACGATGCGGAACTAAAGGACACAAAGGCCAAAGAAGAAATGGTTTCCAAATTAACAAGACTGTTAAAGAGGACAACGGATCTAAAGGTTTCCACTCAAATGAAACTCCAGGTCTTAAGAAGATTTATCCCGTCACAATTAAAATTTGAATTGAGAAGCTATAATCTTTCACTGACGTGGATAAAAAATAACTTGGACAACATGGTGACAGAGGCTGTTAGAGATTGGCTAACGATGCCAATTAGCGGTTGTGTATCAGAGGTTCTAGGGCTACCATTGAAGACAGCAGGTCATAATATTGTTTCACTCAGGGATACTGCGTTAAAAATGAGATTAAAACTCCGCAATTACTTCAAAACGAACCGAAATTCAGAAATTCGCTGTCTCTGGCGGGAAACATCAATAGACTACAAAATGGTGGACAATTTATTATCAGATACAGACACAACAACTCATTCGTTAAAACATTTAAAGGAAGATCAGATAACTGCCAACTGGAATCATGTTGTGTCGCTTCAGAGCCAGTGTTCCATTGTTAAATCAGTAACAGAGGTAATATCACTATCGCGAATAACACATTGGTCAAAACAATTAGATTTGGTTTCAGAAACTCTCTACAAATTTGCCAGGAAATATCTTATACAGCAATTGCCGAACAACGCCAATCTGCTCAGATGGGGAAAGAGCCACGATTCCCTATGTCCTCTTTGCGGCGCTCAACAAACTAACAAACACGTTGTGTCCAACTGTGGATCTGTTGTCGCGTTAGCAAGATATACTGAACGTCATAATAAAATTTTATCCGAAATCGTCAGTTGGTTAAAGACATGTCGACAGCCGGACTACCGGATATTCGCTGATATCGTCTCGTAAGGAGTCCTGCCAATATCGCAACTGTTCGACACTCTTCGTCCAGACATCGCCATTTTGCGCGACCACAAGATTGAAGTCATCGAATTAACGGTGTGCCATGAAACAAATCTGATAAAGTCAAAAAATTACAAACAATCGAAATACGAAAATAACTTGAAATTGTGTATAAAGGCTGACTTTAAAAACAGTTTAAAATTGGCTTTTTTAATGTTTTAAACTTGTCTCTAATTAAAAATTCATGGCCGATTACATTTATTAACAAATTAACTTATACAGTTATTAAATCGACGTATGCCATTTATTGCGATAGAAACAATCCGTAACCAATTTGAATATTTTACCGTTTTCCACTTGTCATAGATAATGAGCATTGTGGTTTTATTGAATATTATTACATTAGTATATATTTTAATTATTCTATTTTCTTCCATTCATTAGATTGACTTTGATTGAAATAAAAGAGTTTCCATTATTATTATTATTATTATTATTATTATTATTATTATTATTATTATTATTATTATTATTATTATTACTATTGTTGTTGTTGTTGTTGTTGTTGTTGTTGTTATTATTATGCAATCATCGAATGCCATTTATTGCGAAAGGGAAACTAATAACCATTTTTAAATAAACTACCTCGGGCACTCATCCTAGATAATGAGCATTGTGGTTTTATTATACTGTACAATGAAATTCTATTTTTATTTTCTTTCATTTCACCTATTGATTTATTGATAATTATTATTATTATTTGACATAATATAATAATAATTATTATTATTGTTGTTATTTATGCATTTCAAAAGTTTTACGGCGTCATCATTGACGTCATAGTTGGCTATGTAGAGTTGGAATAAATCCTGACACCTGTGAAGTATAATTAATTAATTAATTAATTTTATGATGAACATACATTTAAATTAATTAAATAACTAGTTAATCAATTAATCAATCAATCAATTAATTAATCGATTAATTGATTGATTACTGAATAGTTAAAATCAATTAAGTTGAGAAATCTATGTTAAAAAGTTATTATATATTAACTTAATGATGCTTCCTTATAGATCATATTATTATCATTAACATGGTTCTTAATATAATTAATGATGCTAGATATCATCATCGTGTTTTTCTGTTGCTGCTGTTGTCGTATTGTTGTAAAACAACATTTTAATCACTTTGTTGTATTTTTGTATTATTGTTGTCGTTGTTGATGATGATTTTGTTGTTGTTGATGATGATGATGATGTTGTTGCGCTGTCAGTAACAAATTAACCAAAAACACTATATTACATAACGATGAATGATGGTTGTCATTTATACTGAATAACTTGTGTCTATTATTAAATTTATCAACTGCCCACAATAAAAATTCAGTCTACCAAATTGAGCCACTAATCTCACTAATTCGAATGGGGACATTTGATTGATAGCTGAGGTATGGAGATGTGCGACTTTATCTGACAACCATTTCAGTAATTTCAATTGATTCTTAGAATTTCTTCGTTGAAAGAGAGTTTTTTAAATTAATTCGATTCGTTGTTTAGTTAGATCTATTTTGTCTTAGGACTCACTTTCAATTGTTACTTTATCTATGATTGAAGTTGTTTAATGTTTTAACCTATGAACCATAGAACCAGAAATCTTATAATTATTATTAAAAATGGTAGTAGTAGTTATCGCAATTCAAGTGAATGATATAAGAGCGTTAGCGTGTTTGGCATTGTTCAAACCACAAATTGTTAGACAAATTTTGTCTAACTTGATTTTTGTGTATGCTATTAAACCAGCTCTCGAACGCATCAATCTAATCAAATCAATCGGAAGCAGTAGAGGTAGTGGTAGCAGCTGTAGTAGCGGCAGCAGTAACAGTAGCAGTAGTGATATTAATGGTAGTAGTGATAGTAGTATTTTCTTGTATTGCAGTAGTTAAAACATAAAGTGTATGTTGGCCGGCTGTTGGTTGGTATGGCAACGTGCACATTTACACGTTTTGTGAAAAGGGATTGTCTTGTATGTTGGCCGGCTGGTTGGTCGGCATTGGCATGTCCAACTTGTACATATACACGTTATGTGAAAAGGGATTGTCATATTTTTTTACTTGTGCTTGTACTTGTTAATTAATACGCTAAGTTAAATTTTAAGTTTGTTACACCACAAACAAGCTACAGAAAGTTAGTTGGCTGGAAGAAGTTGAAATTTAAAACAATCTGCGTTATTTCATTTTAATGAATAAAGATGAATAACAAGAAAAGGTATTACTTCGTTGTTTTGTTTCGATGACAATTAAATTAATTAAACGCTACGTTGTGGCTGGTACCTCTCGCGAGAGAAAGCGATTTAAAGCAGCCTAGTTAAGCTAAATGTCTTGATATAATAATTTTCGTTGTGGTGGAAAGCTTTTAAAGCATTTTAATATTAGCTTAACGTTTTCTTTGAAGTTGTATCTTTATGTCTTTTATACGTTAAAAAAAACATTAGTAAACTAAACATATCAACATACTAACTGGCAGAGATGAATGCAAAAAAAATCTCCATATGCTGATTGAAAAATGTTTCCAGAGTGTTCAGTTCATTCAGACTCTGGTGTAACTTTCGACAAATCAGTGATGTGTCATGGTTATCCGCTGGGCTGCAGATAACATTTCTGAGGTAGAGTTGTTTTTTACGTTCGCCCACTCATTAATCCACATGCATATACCATACACACAAACAAACACAACATTACAACACAATCAAACACAACATTACACACCCTAACTTGCCTAACATTCATTTGTTCGGTGTTATTGTCATGTTTGTTTCTACTTTCTTCTACTTTTCTTCTCCACTGGACTGACGCCAAGAGTAAGTTGAGTTTAATTGAAAGTAGGTAAGTAAGGGCCTAAGATGAGTTAATTGATCATAAGTAGGTGAGATTTGATATGGGCTAATCATTATAGGTAAGCTAGGGCTTAAGCGTTAATTTATGGTAGGTAGGTGACTTCTATTTTTGCTACTTCTCATTTATTGATTGTTAAGTGTTAGTTTTTGTTTCACATCATCATCACACACTAACAAAACAATCAAACACATAGCAAACATTAAACACAGCAAACACAACATTACACACAGCAAACATTACAACACAATCAAACACAACATTACTCACAGTCAAACACAACATTATACACAATCAAACACAACATTACAACACAATCAAACAAAACATTACACACAATTATTTAATTTTTCATTTTCATCATACATTTTAATGTTAATAACACTTTGAAAAATATATTTCTTCAAAACACTCCATGTTTCCTGCCCTATCTGATCTGTGAGAGATGATGTTGTTGCAAGAGTCAGACCAGATAGTGAACACAACCAATTCTCTGCTCTTCGGAAGATGGTGGTGCTGCATGAGTCAATGGGGGAGGGACTGCGTCTCAAATGTTAGAAATTGTTAATTAATATTTTTCCATTTTCAATATTAAATCCAGAATTTATTTTTTATTTGTTATATTAAATTCAGAAATTATTATTTCCATCGTTAGGTTGGATGGCATTGGAGAACATTTCTTCTGAGGTTGGTTGGGACACACATAAACACACACACGCACGCACGCCCGGGGACCAACTATAATATTGGCGTTCCCCTTCTTCATGTTTAATCACATTTTTGATTACATTAATGCCCTGATGCCCGCCATTAAGGCAAAATCTTACATTAGTAGTGTCTCGATGAAATCAAAATTCGAGATAATTAAAAGTGAGAGTGGGTTAAAGCGTAAATATGTTTCAAAGTGAATTGATATTGAAACTGTTAATTATTAGAATTATAAAAATATTTATGATTTAAAGTGAAATACTGAAAATATGTTTTAAAAATAATAACTGTCATCTATCATTGAATAACTTTTAGATGGTTAAAATCGCAATTTCGGTATGCTTTTAAAGAGAAAGTTTGTATACATTGTAGGCAGAAAAGCAAACGCATATTCTTGCATGCTTTTGTAGCATAGGTATTAAAATAGACTTCATAAGCTTTTTAATATGAAAATTAACTAGTATGTATTGAAATCAGGTTCTTTGTATTTTTTGCAAGCATTTTAAAACACAATTTACCACGTAGGCATTAATTGTCCTACTTCCATGCACTGAGGCACGTAGGCACTGAAATCATGGATAAGACATTGTTGCGGTTGTGTTTGATGATGAGAACACTGAACTAGAAGAGCAGTGAGCGAGAGAAGAAAAGAATAGAATTCGTTTGGATAGGCTGGACACGTTTCATCCCTACCGGGGACTCATCAGCAGCCCGAATACCTATCAGGATAGTTATCGCAGTTTCTTATAAAGCCCGCACAAATCAACTCCTTATTTCGTGGTGTTTTATTTATGAGTCTTTTTAGTCGCTAGGATTTTCAATCCGACAACATCCATGACTGAAATTAATTGATAAATTTGAATAAAAGCGTTTACGTGGTAATTTCTTATTTTATCATATACTTCCACGATGTTTAAAATTTTTAGAAAGTGTTAAAATTTGAATTTAAATTTTAGAATTTTATTATATAATCAATTAAATAAGTCAATCAATTTTGAAAATTTATGTTCTAACATTAAATTTTTGAAATAAAAAAATCCTTATTCATTTTATAAATTTATAAAAAACAGAAATTTTTGTCTGGATCCTTGAAAAAAAAATTTAATTATTTAGCTAATAATTTTTTTTTAAAGCTCTAGCAGTAATAATAATAGTAATTTTGCAGCAGTAGTAGTAGCAGCAGTAACGACAGTAGTAGTAACATTAATAGTAGTAACAGTGGTAGTAGTGGTGGTAGTAGTGGTATAGTTGTTGTATTTTAGTAGTAGGCTACAAGCAGTAATCAATACATATCAAACTGGCTTGCCGAACGTGTACAACTTTAAAAAATAGGATGGGCCTTTCTTGCTATGTGTTATAACGCGCTGATAAACTTACTTTAGTAAATGTAGTAGTAGTAATAGTAGTAGTAGAAGTAATAGTAGTTTTATTAATACTAATAGTAGTAGCAGTTATAAAAGTAACAAAAGCAAGATTACTGACGGTGATAATATAACAATTTCGATATAACACAACTCGGTTTTACATTTATAACGTGAATCAAATGAAATTTTGGCATAACTTGGCACGCATGCATGAAATAACTTACTTTCATTTGCATTATGAATTAAAAAAATATTTTTTTGCAGGCGTGTCCTTCAAATTACGGGCATGTCTCAGAAGATGGCTGGTGATCAATGCGTCTCAGATGGTTACTGGATGACTGTAGAGATAAAGGTAAAGTTTTTACGTTCAACATATACTCATACACACACACATACATACACACACATATAAATACACACACACATACATACACACACACATACATACATACACACACATACACACACACATACATACACACAGCAGCACGCAGGCATTTCTACAATACACGTCCACAATACATTCATTTGTTTTGTGTTGTTGTCATGTTTGTCATGTTTGTCTTCTACCTTCTTAAAACTTTTCCTCTCTACCGGACTGGCGACGCCATGAGTTTGAGTGTAATTGAATATAGGTAAGTTAGGTCCTAAGATGAGTTAATTGATTATAAGTAGGTGAGATTTGAGGTGAGCTAATTGTTATCATAGGTAGGCTAAGGCACAAGTGTTAATTTACTGTAGGTAGGCAGGTAGGTGACTTCTTTATAACTCCCACTTACTGACTGTTGTGTGTTTTTGTTTTATGCCACCATTACACCCACCAAACATTACACACAGCAAACATTACACTCACCAAACATTACACACACCAAACATTACAATACATTACACAAACCAAACATTACAATACATTACACACAGTCAGAGTAAATTACACTCAATATTATTTTACAATTGGTAATTAATAAAATTTTAAATGATATTTTCCCTAACACCACGACATGCCGGAGATGATGTTGTACCAAGAGTGATCCTTTGTCTTTCGGAAGATGATGGTGTTGCGTGCCGAGTCAGTCAGATGTTCATGGTGGCATACGAAAGCTTGTAGAGCTGTTGATTATGGAAGTTCAATAATTACCGTGATATAAACAGTAAAACGATTACTCTCGCGCTATAGTTGTTCTTCCAGTGGCAATGAACGCAAGCCTGGCTGAGATGTGCTGCAATGCATCCGGCGTCGGCTTTGCTAGAGGTGTTGTGGGGTTATACACGAACGCTACTGATACGTCAAACGAAGCAGCGGTGGGCAGGACTAACTCGTCGCTGTCGGTGGCTGACATGTCCCATTATTTTCTTATTCTTTTTCTTCTTCTTTTCCTTCTTCTTTTCCTTCTTCTTCTTTTTCTTCTTATTTCTTTTTCTTACTATTTTGATGATGATGATGATGATAATTTATCGGAGTCATAGTTTATTTCTTATTCTTCTTATTATTATAATTCTGATGATGATGATGATAATGAATCAGAATCCTACTTTATTTTTTATTTTTCTTCTTCTTTTTCTTCTTTTTCTTCTTCTTTTCCTTCTTCTTTTCCTTCTTCTTCTTCTTCTGGTGATGATGAAAATGGTTAGCAATTCTCACTAAAATTGCTATGAAAACCAGAATCTGAGTCAGCTTTTGTTTATTTTACTTTGTTTCTAATGTGACAAATTCGTTGCTGATGGTTGCATCGGACACACGCACGTACGCACACACATTACATTCTGTTTTTATGACGACACATGACGTAGCTGTAGTTATTATAGTGTATTTAGGTTAAACTTTTATACGAGTTTTTCAGTTACTACTTGGTTCTACTGAGTATTCTAATTTACAAAAATTTAATGTTTTTTTGTTATTTGGTTTTAGCTTTTATTTGGTTTTTGCTTTATTTTAAGGTTTATAATTTCTAACTCAAAATAATTCATAATTCACAATTTCTAATCCATAATTTAACTTTTAATTCAGGTAGTATGCATGCTGGCTACCTCTGACGATACCAAACTGGACATGGTCAAGTCAAACCAACAGCTAATATGATAATAAAATAATAAACTTCAGTATTAAAATCCATTCCCAGTCACGTGATAATAGCGTTCACCGTATAATGACATGTAGTGCAACTGTTCTGATCTTGCAATTATGTTCATAATTTTATTAATAATTAAGCAGTTAAAATTGTTATTTAATTATTATTAAGTAATTTTGTTCATACTGTTGTAAGATTAGTTCTCATTAGATTGATTAATTAGCTAGATGCAGACGATATGAAACTCGAAGGGTAATAATGCATATTTCATTTTGATTGAAGATTAATAAACGATTAAGATGACGTGTCAATTGTTACTGGAACCTTACTACGAAACATTCTCACGCTTTTATTGAAGTAAAAAAGCCAACAACGACTGTATTAGAGTCAATAAAAGTTTCTGAATAAAATTTTAAGTTTAGCGTGTGTCAACCAGTTGCACCCTTTCTATCTATCTATCTACTCTCTCGCGAGCTCTCTCTATCTCTACCTGTATCTTTTTCAAAATTATATCATGCACCTCTTTTTCTTCCTCAATATTATATCTTGTATCTTTCTCTATTTCTCAATATTTCATCTTGGATCATTTCATGTATAAGTCTCAATCTAAATTATTTCCTAAGTATTTATCAGATATATTAATTGAACCTAAACGCCCCGTTTTACTATCGTCTTCTTTTTCTCGCTTTTTCTTAACTCGTGTTAAACACTCCATCACTTGCGAAGTTCAGAGCGGATCTCAAGACCTATCTGTTTTCAAAATTCATTGAGGAGCGCTGTTGAACATCGCGGAAATAGCGCTTTATAAGCTAATTGATTGATTGATTGATTCTCTCCCTCCCTCTCTTTCTCACTCTTTCACTATTTTTTCTTGTCTCCCTTCGTTGTCTCTCTTTATACTGTCTCTTTCTTTATCTCTCTCTCTCTCTCTCTCTCTCTCTCTCTCTCTCTCTCTCTTGTACCTTTTCTTCTGGTTTTCTTTTTTCTCTCTTTCCCTCTCTCTCTCTCTCTTTCTCTCCACATGTGCGTTGTATACCTACGTATCTTTCTATCCATCCACTGTGCCTCAAAATGTTGATGATTCAAGTTGAAACAATTGTTGTTAGCGTTCCAATTTATTGGCGTTATTTTACTCTGCATATATTCATACGTGTATAATTTGTGTTGTGTGTGCTGTGTTATTGATATATTTAATACAGTGTGTGCTGTGTTTTAGCTTAGGCAGGTAATCATTATCTGGAGGTTCTGTGATGAACTATAATAGCATTACATTCTCAAAAAATAAAGGAAATTATTCATATTTTTATTAAGTCTTAGCCATATATATAGAATATATTTTATATAAATGGTCTTAGCATATTATTGAATTTAATAAAACCTACTACACCAGGCGCATAAATAACAAAAATCTTAGAAGATCTTCGTACTTAGAATACCTAGATGAGAATAATGTTAACGTTGAAGTTTTCCAAAGTAGGTACCTATGCTGACAAATTTCAAATTGCTGCTGAATCATGGCTGAACCTAAACTATATATATATATATATATATATATATATATATATATATATATATCATATAATTGGTCAATTTTTTAATTTATTTAATAATCATACCTGTAAAATACAATTCTATATTATTTCTATATATTCTGCGTGTGGTTCGATATTTATTGTTTCTAGTGTAGGTCTCTTACGTGTTCATCAATTGCCAGTTCATCATCCACATTTCCAAAGATTACACGTTTAATCATATTTGATACCTTTTTCACTTTTATTACACGTCAGTTTCCGCTTGTGTTTTTCAATTCGCTCAATTATTTTCTGTAGAGGATCTGCTAACTTAATTAATGATATGTCAAAATCTAAAGAGCAAAAGGTGATTAAAAATTTTTATTTTAATAAAATCATTCATTTTTAAAATGTTTATGTTTTTGAGTGAAAATGGTATTAATTTTTTATTTCAAACATATGACTTCTTGTTTGGGTAAGAAAGATTGCTGGTGATGTGCCAGAAGAAAAGCCTGTTAAAATAGACAAGTGGGATGGTTCCGCGTTAAAAAACGCTCTTGATGATCATACCAAAAAGGTTTGCATTGATAATTAAAATGAACATCAACATCTGCAACTTTATTTTCAATTTACTTTCTTACAGATCAAATCATCTACCTCTACACAGCCAGCCTTCATTTTTTTTTATCTTCATTCTTCAATTTATTTATTTAAATTTTTCTATTAGACTGGCTGCACAATAACTACATATAAAAAAGCTATTTTTTGTTGGCTTCAACAATGATTAATAACATTATTATTGATTCATTATAATTTTATTATGTTCCATATGCTTCAACTGCCAACATTTATTATTTCATAATATAAATTTTTATAATGCGTTTCACTATTTCAGATTTTTAAAGAAAAATTTGGCTACGTTGAATCATTCAGGTTAATGGACGGTCGATTGATACTCTGCACAATATCAGTGGTTTTTGCACTATTTGCATTTGCTTGGGACTATATTTATCCATTCCCAAAATCAAGGGATGTCCTTATTATTTGTGTTTTATCATATCCTTTTCATTTTTATTTCATTAAACCATTAGTTATAAATACATTTAACAAATTATTTTACTTGTGAAAATTAAAATGAAAACAAAGTTGTTCATTTTGAACCTGTGAAGCAAGACAATTTTTCTTTAACAGATATACTATACATATTTTGTCATGATGCTAGTGTTAACAATTTACATGACATACATTGAGAAAGGCTGTTTCATGTTGGCATTGGAAAAGGATAAAACAATGCTGGATCCTGATAATATTTGGAAACTAACTTCCAAGCTAAAAAGGTTAAGTTTATTTTTAATTCTAATCCATTCTGGAAATGTATTTCAACATTACATGCTCATCAAACTTGTATACAATTTAGCTTGTCTGTTTTCTTTCGTATTGATATCCATGGAGTCAAATTGATACATCCCCAAATAATTTGAAAACTTTTTGTACCAGTTAATCAATTATCATAATTTTTATTGCTACTTATCAGTGTTTGACAGGCACGGCACATGTTTGAAGTTAATCAGGGTCCTCATTGTATTTTGATAGATCACTGTTACACTTACATATATTAATGTAATTATTTTGCTAGCCAATTACTGCAGGGGCCAGTTTTTGTTGTTGAATGCAAGCACTGTATTCATCTGTGCACACTGAAAAATACACTTGGAAATACAAAACCTATTCAATAAATCTTGCTATTGCTTTGATAGTTTTGTGAAATTCATTTTTAAATTAAGCTGAAAGCGTGGCAATTGGCAATCCACTAAACCCAAACTTTGTTCTTTTTCATTTAAGTTCATAATTTTCAAGTGGCAAAATAATTGTTAACAATTTTTGCAATTAAAACGGTGATGTTCAAAAGATGTTGATAAAATTTGTTGTACCATTTTGACATTTTTATGCTTTTTGAGATAAAAATTTTACCTTTTGAACTCATTGAAGCTAGAAATGCTTCATCATCTATAAAAATATCAAAACATGATTGATCCAATAATTACACTGCCCAACAGTGTTTTTGTATCTGAACCAAAATTAGTTGTTTCTTATGTATTTCCACCTGCTGAATCCGAAAATGACATTAAACATTACTTATTAGCTCTAGTTCAAAAGATAAAAGCAAAACTCTATCCTCAAGAGTATAAATTTTTATTTTTTAGAAAAATTTTTTCATCTTTTTTTATTTTGCCTCTTGGCTATCTATAATGTTTTATTTATAGAGGCACATGAAATAGAAGAAGGGAAAAAAAGCCAGCCTTCCACATCAAATGATTCTGATTTTGTGTCAACAGATGATGCACCACACAGAAAAATAACCTTGTTGTTTGCGTTGATATCTATGGATAAATGTATTGTCTCAATTTGAACTATGATCCAAGTGAATGGAGATTATTCATAGATTCATCAAAGCTAAGCTTGAAAGCTGTATTACTGCACAATGGAAATCATTTTCCATCAGTTCCTATTGGCCATGCAGCTCACATGAAAGAAACTTACCTAAATATGAAAACTCTTCTTAACCCAATCAATTACAACGAACACAAATGGAAAATTTGTGGTGACCTAAAAGTATTGCCACACTTTTAGGAATGCAATTAGGCTATACCAAATACTGCTGCTTCTTGTGTATGTGGGACATAGAGACAAAATTTCATATTACACAAAAAAGGACTGGCCCGCAAGAAATCTCAACAAATATGAAAAAAATTTTGTTGCTGAAAGATGTACTTCTTCCATCCTTACACATTAAGCTGGGTTAAATGAAAAATTTTGTCAAAGGAACAAAGAAGGACTGGCTTTTAAGTATTTAAGAAACAAATTTCCAAAACTAAGTGATGCAAAAGTTAAAGAGGGTATTTTTGTTGGACCATAGATACAAGAACTTGTGAAAGATCCTGCATTTGATGAAGTTTTGAAGGGGCAAGAAAAAGAAACTTGGGAATCTCTCAAGGGAATGATTTGTGGATTTTCAGGCAACAGAAGAGATGATAACTACATCCAATTGGTAATGGTACTTCTGCAAAAATTCCATCAACTAAAATGTAACATGTCCTTGAAGATTCACTTCCTCCACTCACATTTAGACTTCTTTCCCCTTTGTGGAGCTGTTAGTGATAAACATGGAGAAAGGTCCCACCAAGATATTTCTGTAATGGAAAAAGATATCAGAGTCGTTGGAATGAAGCTATGCTTGCAGATTAATGTTGGTTTATATGTAGGAATGCTCCAGAGCTCGCATACAGGCGGAAAGCAAAAATAGAACACTCATGCGAAAATATTCTATAATGATCTTTGTATTTATTAGCTTTCATTGTTTAAAACTGTTAGAATGTAATCTTTATTGAAAAAACTGAATGCACTTTAAATATTATTAAAATAAGTAAATTATATGTCATATTGCTATGCTGTGAATAAGAAAAACGAAAAATTTTTTGTTGTTGTATATCTCAGAAACTAGAGCTAATAAAAAATTTTCGTTTGCATTTTCGTTTTTCTTACCCCAAAATTAGTATAATTTGACTAAAAAAGTTAAGGATACAAAAAAAATATTTTTTTTGTTGCCCAGTGTTATTAAACATTCATTTTTTTGCAGATTTGATGATAAATACGAATTACATATTTCTTACACTAATGGAATTTCAAAAAAGAACAAATCTGGTCATTTTGTTAAGTCAGTCTGTAATTTTTTTGATGAAGAGGGACAGTTGTGTGAGAATTCGTTTGAAAAAGAAGTTTTAAATTTGCATGCCAGTTTGAGTCCAAACAAGAAAGAAAATTGACCTTACTCTTCAATACCATTTATTCATGAATTAAATTATTATAATATTCCAATGTTTAATGTTGTTATTATAATTATCTGAAAAGTAAACGCTTTGTGTATTTTATTTTTTTTTTAAATACATTCAGAAATTTATGAAAAGTAGTGCAACTGAGAAGTTTATTTTTATAGATATATATAATAAATATTTAGATACTGTACAGCAATCATTTGAACAATTGTTTGAACAATTAAAAGTGGGTTAGAAAAAAGTCAGCGGTCAAATCTGTTCAACCTCCTAGCTCTTATTTGGTCCATGTCATCATATGTGTTTCGATAACTGTCTGGTCCGGGCTGTGGTTGGTTGTAGTAAGGTTGGTGCGGATATGAATCACCATGCTGGTAACCAGAATATCTACTGTTCTGATGGAAACGAGCATTAGTCTGAAACATATCTTCAAAAGTTTTAAAATTTAATCAGTTATATCAAAATTGAACTTTTTATGAGTTGATCAAGATACCTTTCAATGGCTGAGATAGTGCATCTATGATTGAAGATAGAAGTGGTCCATGTATATACCAGACCCCTACTAAAATACCTGCCAGGTGACCTGAGAGATGTCATCAACATTTTTATAGCTGTTTTTAAGGTAATTATTAAATTTTTTAATAACCTAGAAAAGAAGAGTTTGGTACGAGAAAATGGATGAGAACAAGTTCAACCCAGCAGATGTATTTTGATGAGACTGGTATTATTCCCATAACAATATGGCTGCTGTCGGGTTCAAAGTGATTGACTAAAACTTTCAAAGCGAACAGAACTCCTTTAAAAAATGAATCATAATATTTAAATTTAATGTTTTATCAATCAAAGAATTAATGAAATTAGTGTAACTAATAACCTGAAAAACCTACATGGCATTGAGAAATGTACATTGAGTCATTTGTTGTAAGTTCAGATAACACAGTAAGCAACAGTAATGTAATTCCAACTAAAGGAGTAAATATCAGTAACAGCACAGCAAATTTGACACTTCCCATTTTTTGTTCAAGTTTTCTGCCTTTCCAAAGCATTGATACCATGTTATAATACAAATGCCACTCGTCTGCGTGCTGTAGGGCTCCCAAGATCAGTCTCAAGTAGTCCTCTCTGTACCAAACATGCAAGGCGCTTATGCAGGATGCCTCCACGTCAAACCGAAATGGAAGCTTAAACAGTCTCAAAAATATGGCAACTTGTCCGAGGATCATAACTAATGTAACCGGAGGTATTTGGTCAAAACCAATTTGGGCCATCTGACCGAAAAGAAGCATCAGTGCGAATCCCTGCCTCCTTTCACGATTTTGATTGTACATTTTTTATACTGTAGATATTATTTTTAGTCGTAATTAAAAGTACTGGTGATTGTCAAGTTAAATTACAACACCACAAAATTGATGACGAAACTTTAAGCGAAAAATTGAAACCGCAAAAACATTTCGAACGACGATGAGAACGATAGATAAATACTAGATAGATGATACGTATACCTTCGACAATTTGTTTAAAAGTTAATTTTTTTATTCTTTAAAAAAACAGCAACTGTTACAACAATTAAGGCATAGTATAAAATGATAACGAAAAATAAATAACGGAGTAAGAATGTTTAATTTGCTTAAATAATTTCTGTAAAAAAAATTGATTGAAAATTTCAGCCAAAAAGTTGACCTCCTAGCTCATGCACTTAGAATAATTAATTTTATATTCTATATATATGAAGCCAGATATAAAACACTTAGATTTAAACATGGTCTTTAAAAATGGCATTTTTTTATATCGTTACCATCATATACTTAGAATTGTTATCTTTATATAAACTTTATTGAAAGAACAATCAACAGTGACGTCACAATCATTATAACCATGGAACCGCTATAACCAAAACATCCATGATTATAACTGGTGTTTGGATCATATACGAATACTTGGATAAAATTTCTTATGTATCACCTCCTAACCTAACAAAACATTTGCTAAAGTTTCACACAAAAAATTGTAATTTATTTCAGATCGTCAGTGAGTTCTGTATTACAATTACAACATGGTATAAAAAGTATCTCTTGACGTTTTTTATAGTTTTTAAATAAAGGCGTTCAACTCAGCTGCTTGTTTAGGTAATTAAAACCCTTTTTTGTTACGTGCATGTTTTCGGAGCTGGATAAATAATTTTCTGACTTCTGCTTTACAATTTTTTTAAACACCGCTACAAAAAAGATATTTTTAAAACCATTTGAAACCGGTCGATATAATTTATTACCTCAGCAACGTAACAGTACCTAACGATTCTAACATCCTAAAAGCACTTGACTATAGAATTAACATTGGTTGAGGCCATATGTATAGAGTATAATGTAATATGTTATTATTTATACAGAATTGTATGAATCCTACAGAATTGTTGGCATTAATCAATTAAAAGTTTGTCTTTTCAATTTTTCTTACTAGAATTTTCAAGAAATTGTTCAATTTATTGAATATAAAATTATTACCCAAGTTCATCAAGAAAATTTAATAAAACTGCAGATAGGTCTTATTTCGATTTTTGAAAAATCGAAGTAAGGGCCTGCTTTCTCTTTCCACCATATGTTTCTAATATATATATAAGTTACTAATATATATATATATGTGTTACTAATATATATATATATATATATATAGATAGATAGATAGATAGATAGATAGATAGATAGATAGATAGATAGATAAAAATTTACTGAGACAAATAGAAAAGTTCGAATGTAAGTTGATAAACATTAATAAATGGATGGAATTTATTACATATTGTCAAAAATTCGGTCTTCTAACAGCATATAAGGTATATAAGATATAGATATATAATATATATTTGCCAATGTAATCACAAGTTTTATTTCATTAGCACGTGTTTGATTGGGAATAAATTTTAATTTAAATTGTATTCTACTTATCAATCAGTCAATAACATTCGATGCCATACCATTATGAGAATATCACTCGATATTTGTGGATAGCGTTATAATGCAATTTATTATGTATTTCATTGTTACTGTCATCATCTGCCCAAACTAAATTAAAGACATGTTGAATAAACTTTGAAAGATTTGTCACATTTACTTTGAAATACCTTATCAATACTATTGAAATTACGGGTACTGATGATTAAAATTTTGAAAAAAAATGTCATAACCAGATTTTTCCACACATCGTTGAATCGTATGCACGTACATTTACTTTTCTCCCTCTCATAAATTAATAAATAAAACATGAGTAAAGTGCAAATATAGCACAAACAACGTAAATTACTGTTTTTGAATGAATAAGCACTGCTGTCGTATGTGTATATTTACATATATGTTTTGTAGGTTGTTTTTATGTACTGTAATATATGTGTTTATACAAAAATGTGTGTTTATATATGTTTATACTTTTGTATGTAAAAATGTATACAAATGCAAGTAAATCTTATTAAATTTCCAGCTAGTCAGACCCAGAATCAACCAATCGCATAACATTTCGTCATCACGTGACGAAGTGTTTTTCGATAATTGTTGCATTTTGTATTTATTTCGCGAGGTATGATATTTTGATTGATATTTTTTAAAGTTAAATTCGAAAGTTAAAAAGATGGGAAACATTCATACTGTCGGTCCGAACGAAGCTCTAGTTATATCAGGTTTCAACGTCAACGTTACGTTTTTCCAAATTTCACATCAATCCTCATCAACATTATGATCAAAATTTAAAAAAGATTTTGTTATTATTATTCATTACTGATTACTAATTGTCAAATATTTTTATTTGGGTAATATTATAATAATTTTTGACATTAAAATTTGATCAAATCAACCAAATAGTTTCCAATATGTTAGTTAAGTTAGCTAGCTATGCTGTATGTATATTTTATCATAAATAAATTGGGGGAAAATGAGATCATATTCTCAATTCTGGATAGCCCAACAGTAAGGTTGGGAGAGTACTAAGTCTGATTGATTAGTTTTTTATGTCAAACTGGTTCTTGCAACATTTAATTATCTGGTATTTATATTTTTGAAGTTTACAATTGTGTAAGTGTTGTATTGTATGTGTTAGCATGTAATAAAACAATATGCTTTGCATGCAGTGGCTATGTATGTGAGGGTAATGTACGACATCTCTGACAAAATTAAAAATGTAATTATAAATTAAGTATAGAACTGAAAAATAATAGAGTTTAGTCAGCTTACGAATGTTGTAAAGCATAAAAATAGCTCTCATGATTTGTTAATTTTCATTTTTAAAATATTCAACATGCCATGATAGAAGGATGAGAAGAAAATGTATCAAAATTATAAATAAGCCTATTTTGTAAAAAATATGTCAAAAATCATTTTGTGTATTGCATAAAAGTTTGCCATGGAATGTTAATTCAAGTTGTTCAAAATTTGTCAGAGCCACATATAGTAGAAAATGTTTTTTATGTATTATTTTTCATTCTAATATTTAAATTGTGCCAAATTCTGTAGAAAATAGTTAAAAATGGTTGATTGCAGGTGGCTGTTGTGGTGCCCAGAACAAGAGGACTATCATTGGTGGCTGGGGGTGGGCATGGTGGTTTGTTACAGACGTTCAAAGGTTTGCATGTGCTTGAAATAACTATGATATGAATCATCAACTTTTCTATAACCCAATGAATTCTTTCGTAATGTTATTGAGTAGTATTATAGCTCATATTATACTTGTCATTGAATGAAAATTTTTGTTATTTAATTGAATTTGCTATTTATTACTTTTTTCTGCATTTCATAGATATTATCAAATGGAAATTTTTTAATGTCAATGTGTGTGATTTAATTGCAGAATCTCATTGGAGGTCATGACCTTGAACCCAGTCTGTGAAAGTGTTGAAACTTCTGAAGGAGTGCCACTGACAGTGACAGGAGTAGCCCAGGTCAAGGTTATAACAGAATCTGAACTCCTGGCCACTGCTTGCGAACAGTTCCTGGGCAAGCAGGTGCAGCACATTGAACGAGTCATACTGCAAACTATGGAGGGTCACCTCAGGGCTATTCTAGGTAATTTTCAATAAATTTAATTCTTAAATTCTAAATTAAATGTTTCAAAATTTGACTTGTTTCTTTAAAGTTTTCAAACCAAATTAATTTTTGGAATTAAAGTAAATTTTCAAACACTGTCAATTTATAGTCCTTAAGACCGTTAATCATAATTTGTTTTAGGTACTTTATCTGTGGAGGCAATTTATCAAGATAGAGACCAGTTTGCTCAATTGGTGAGAGAGGTAGCATCGCCCGATGTTGGAAGGATGGGCATTGAAATACTCAGCTTCACCATTAAAGATGTATTTGATAGTGTTGAATATTTAGAGTCATTGGGTCGTGCTCAAACTGCCAATGTTAAAAGAGATGCAGATATTGGTGTTGCTGAAGCTAACAGAGATGCAGGCATCAGGGTACTTTATCTTTTTTTCTACTTTACAATTTTCAACCCCTCACTTGAATTTGTTTACCATGTTACTGGTTCTACATCAGTTCATCATTTCTTTTGGATCATAGTTTGGTTTATAATTATCTGTGCAGTTTTTAAGCAGCTAACAATGAGTTAAATACTCAATTCTGAGCTACTCCCTACTTGTAAAATCGTCATGACTGCAAAATGGAAATTTGTTTATATGATAATTATTTGCATCAATATGATAAGGTGTTTGTATGCTTGTTTGTGCTACTGTTGTATAGCATTCCTTTTGTTGACTATTTAAAAAAAATTTTAAATGTGTAAAACAGTTATTAAAATTAGTTAAAAAATCTATTGAAAACACATTTAATCCCCAATTTAAAAGTGGTAGTTTCATGTCTCATATTTATTTTAAAGTGTCAATTTATTCCATCTTTCACAACTTGTAAAGTTCAAACAAATCATTCAAAAGTGGAAATATAAAAATTTTATTTTTATAAAAATTAAATTAGCATTCACATGATGCATATTATAAGTGTAAAGTTATGTAAACTAAATAACACCACAGTCAGTCAAAAGTACAGGATGACATGTTGAATCTTTTTTGCTTAGCAAAGAAATTAAAACTAAATTATGAAGAGAATCATAAAAATGAATTATCAGATGAAACAATTTTTCTATTGAATTTATATATTTTTTATACCAGGAAGCTGAATGTGAGAAGGCAAAGATGGATGTGAAGTATGTTGCTGACACCAAAATTGCTAACTCTCTCAGGGAATTTGAAATGCAGAAGTCAAATTTCAACATTGAAGTGAATGCACGGGTCAGTTAGATAGATATTGTAATGGTGGTGTTTGAATGATTGGAAGAGTAAACTTGATAAGCACTAACATTACTCTCGCTGCATGGTTTAACAACTTAAAATGATAAAAAATATTGCTGTAATTGTGATGATCATTGCTTCAAAAAATCTTTAACCACATCTCCATGATTATATGATTATCATCATAACTGCAATAGAAAGCAGAAGCTGAGCTTGCGTACAAGTTGCAAGCGGCCAAGGAACAGCAGAAGATTCGTAGCGAGGAAATGGAGATTGAAGTTGTTGAGCGCAGGAAGATGATTGAAGTGGAGGAGAAGGAGATACAGAGGAAGGAGAAGGAGCTCATCTCACTCGTCAAGAGACCTGCTGAGGCTGAGGCATTCAGAATGGAAGCCATTGCTGAGGGAAAGAGGTAGATGTGATTTGTAGGTTCTCTGTTTGTGCAGATGATTTAGGTGCTAAGTGGTTATCATTGTGATGACATTTTGTGTGTTGAAATTTTAAATTTGATGTGCAAACGTAAAGATGGTTATAATGATGTTTGTCCAGTATGTTGATGAAATTTTTTGGGTGATATTTGATAAATGTGATTTGTTTGTTACTTTTCATCAAATAATTAAAACGGTTTCGTATTTTCTATTGCATTAAATATTGTTTAACCATGTTATCTCTTAGAAGCTGTATTATAATTATTACATGTCCATGTTAAAAAATTTGCCCACAGGACCCAGACAGTTGAAGAAGCAAAAGCTGATGCCGAGAAGATACGTCTGATTGGTTCGTCAGAGGCAGCTGCCATTGAAGCTGTGGGCAAAGCAGAAGCTGAAAAGATGAGGTTGAAAGCATCTGCCTACAAGCAGTATGGAGAAGCTGCCATGCTTAGTTTGGTCCTTGAAACTCTTCCTAAGGTTGCTTTCATTTTAATAAAATTAAAATTATTATTTCTTGACTGCTAAGAAATTGTGTCCAGTTTTGTTCATTATACCAGTTTTGAATATTCCATTATTTTTCTAACAAATTAGAGTTTTTTCACACTTAGACTAAATGTTATCATTTGATGGCATTATTTTATTTGTTTATCCAAGATATGAATGATTTACTGACAGATTGCAGCTGAGATTGCAGCTCCACTGGCGAAGACGGGTGAGATTGTGATAGTTGGAGATGACAGATCAACCTCAGAAGTCACCAGGCTGCTAGCTTCCATGCCTCCGACCGTTCAGGCTCTCACTGGCATCGACCTCAACAAGGTTTATCAACATGTCTTTGTGTCGTTGTTTTGTTGTTGCTGTGCACATGTGCGTTGTGTGAGTGTGTGTAGTTGTGGTTTGTTGTTTGGATGGTCGTTTGTTTCTATGCTGGTTGATTAATGAATATTTTGATTTTTCATTCATTTTTATCTATTATATAACGTGTATAGTTAATTTTTTTTATCAAATTTCACAAATACGTAATTACAATAACAAATTGAACGATGCAACAACGAATGAATCCAGGTGATAGGGAAGGTGGCAGCAGCTGTATGATGCATTCAACCATGCTGATGTTGATGGTACTGGTAGGGGTGAGGATGTTGCTGGTGATAAGGATAACGAGTTTATGGTAATTTCCAGAAGTACAGCGTAAAAAATTGGGTTGAGTTTTGTAAAAAGTTGTTTGAATGCAAAATTGTTACATTACTAATTCTTAACTATTTTTTTTGTTTTGAAATCATGAAATCAATTGTATGAAATATCATTGACATGGTTTTATTTGAACCAGTTTTTCCTTTGTAATCATGATTATTTATTTGGCTTGTCGTAATAGTTAAATGACATTTGTTAGCGATAATGAGTTAGTTATTTACTACATTTATTTTTCAATTTGCAACATTGTTTGTGGCGATAGTATGGTTTTTGCAGCTGATGATTGATGATTCGATTGATCAACATGTTCAACGTTCAGATGAATTAACGTTACATTACAGTAACGTAGTGCACAACAAACTTTTTCTGTTTTTTTTTTATGCTATTTACCTTGTCAATATATGCCTATCTGAATATTTTTTTATTTTTGAATTATACATTTTAAACTTTTTGATTGTTAAAAGTAAATGTTATTAAATATTTAGAAATTTTCATTCGCTGTCAATTTGATGTATTGAATTATAAAATGCATAAACTTTATATATATATATAATATATATATACATAATATTTACATGCATACATACGCGTGTATTTACTAACGTGTAATTCAAAACATCAATCACTACATCATTTGTTAACATATTTTTACAATTTGTAAACCTCTGGTATCAATTGGCATAGATTGTAGTATCCTCATCATATATCATCATCACCATGGTCCTTTCAATCGTTTGATATCTAGTCTGAATGTATCCACAACTATTGATATGTTGTTCTCTTCCATTGAGTGAGGCGGGCAAATGCAACACTGTCTGCTATCACAACTTCATCTCAAATTAAAACTGAACTAATTGAGCTCTACCTCGTATGTTAAATCGGATGTCCCTCACAACGATTCAAAAAGTTTTTCTATAACTATTTAATGCACAATTTCTTATGTTACACAATTAACAAATGTCGTATGTCAAGGTTGAATGGGTTTTGTTTGCATTCGAACCAGGTATGGGTAGCCCAACACAGGCCAACTATAAATAAAGTGTTAGCTTTAGTTGCCATTTATTGCAATGAAATTTGAGTAGCCAAGCGTTTGAGAAATAGTTCTTGGGGTGGTTGAATAGTTCGGTTGTTTGTTTATATCAATAATAGTCAGGTCTATGTATCTATCCGCTTGTTCATAGCCATCTGACCATCGATTATATTTGTGTGTGTATATATAAACGATTGCTACTCATATTATTATCTACCCTCAAAAATATTTCAGCAGTTTTAGAATTAAGAGACAGTAACTCTTGTGAGCTTTATTTAATTTTCTTGCAGTTACAACTGTAATAATTTCTTCATTGGACTACTCGTTGAACTGCGTTAATGTAATTTATCTTTACAACTATTTATTTATTAATAATTTTACTATGTAGACCTTTTTCCGTTAAGCAAACAAATTGTACAAGTTGAATATGGCCGTTGTCCACTATACAAAACAGCAAACAGATGGAAATATATTGATTTTTTTTTATCATCATCTGAGTCTGAACCAGAATTTGTAATTTTAGGTTTTCATTTTCGAAAGATTTGTTTGAAATAGTACGCGCTTTGTAGTATAGAAAAGAGATCACTGCTCAGACAATGTTATCAGGCATACAGATTCGTTCTTAGTTACGTTTGTAGTTAATTTTGGTGGATTTATTTTATGTATCTTTTAATATTTTCTATTATGGAGGATTTCACATTAAATGAACACTAACTAAAACTATAAATGATAGATTAATGCAATAAAATGATATTAAAATCATTTTAAATACAATACATCAATCTAATTGTTATCATTAACCAATGTTTCCGCGAATTTTAAACCAACTTGCCTCATGTTATATAAGTGGTTCCATGTTCATTTCAACATATTTCACGTTAAACTTTGAATGCTTATGTTTAATTTTATAAATGGTTAATTAATGTTATATTTATATATATGCAATATAAGAAACGTTACTTATTAATTATATTTTCTTTGTATGCTTATATTTTTTATAATTTTTTATCGAGTTTGTATTTTTATTACCAATTTATGTTGCAAGTAAGTAATCAGTCGTTTCAGAGGCGCCTAGCTTCAACTGTGCGTTAACTTATTACAATGCAGCTGTCGTGTTAATACACGCTAAATAAAAAGAAGTTACACGGATGTTATAAATAGTAACCTATTTTTATTATCTATTATTTTTTGTTTTGCCATGATAAATGTTTTTTAAAATAATAATTCTTATTTTGTTTTTATTGATGTTTTGCTATCATCGTGTTTGTCGTTTAATGATAAATTTGGTAACTCTCTTTCGCCAACTATTTAATGGTTAGACCGCATCGCTGTCCCTCGATCTTTTCTATCTCTATTCATCTTAGATTTGTTCTTAACAATTCTTTGTTTCATATTTCATTGATCGTAAAAAATTTGTACAGTTGATATCGTTTAAATTGTTTGAATAAAAGTTGAAAAAACCTTCATGAAAATTTATTTTTCTTAATTTCGAACCGGGAAACTGCGTTAATACAGGTTCTTAAAAATATTTTAAAAGAGATTTTAACGCTATCACTTATTTACTATTACGTTGTTGTTTTTTCAAAATATAAACAATATTATTAACGCAATGGCAGAAAAAAAAGGTTCGTGATTCACGTTTTCATTAAAGATCTCAAAAAATATATAAAGTAACTTACTTAATCGTTAGAAGAGCTGTCCCCCCACAAATGTTCTAGGGTCAAATTTGTGGTGGACAACCAGCGGGTCAGCAACTTTTTGCTGGCGGAGATGAAAAGCAACGTGATCGATGCTCATTTAGGCTTCCTGCAACTTAACTATAAGTACGTGTGTGTGCGTGCGCGTGTGTTTAAATATTGCTATAATTTTTGTTTTTTATATTTGTTCGTCGTTATGTTTTCGTTTAGTTTAGAAGTTAAGTATAATGTTAACTCAAGCAATTAAAGCCAGGATTCGTACACACTACATTCAACTTAATTGTAATCTAAGTAGAGTTCAGAATATCATGCAGGGGTTTTTTAGTCTTTTGCTAGCTACTAAGGGTTTCAACACGCACGAAAAAATATACAAAGTCGGGAACAACACGTCAAAGCTGCTCTCTCTGTCAGACGACATTCGCTAGCTCCAACAATCAAGAATTATTTTGTTTGTAGGCGCCAACTCACATTAATAAAATATTTTGACGATGCTATCAACATTTACGCATGCATGCATGTGTGTGTGTCTATATATATATATATATATATATATATATATATATATATATATAGTTTGTGCTTTTTATATTATAGAGCGGGAATATGATAATTATTGTAAGTAGCTTGTTGTTTAATGAGAAAAGAACGTCAATTTTATTATGCATGTGGAGACATTTCGTAACGCAACCGATATATCATTACCAGATACAAAATAGCGATCGAGGTAAACAAATACTTGGGTGAATGCATCGTTTGCACCAACAACCACGAAAACTGTAACCTCAACGAAATCGAACCAAATACAAACCGTTAGTAAAAAATATTTCCTATATATAGCTGTATGACTATTTATACTTCTGTTTATAATCGTTAATAAAAATAGTTTCCCTTTAAGGTTTTTAATTTTTATATGACTTATTTACTCTAGATACTAAACACCGAATGTTAGTAACATTGAAAGCACACCAAGATTTGAACATGGTTGAGCAGCTGAATTTAATAGCGAACGATGATAGGTCGTACACCCTGTTGCTGACAGCTCAAGTTATAAGTTAGTGATTTTTTGTCCACATGGACTTATTCATAAACTTATAATACTTATAAGTTTGCTTTCGAATAACCTGATTTATTAATCTAAAATAGAAAATCCAAATGAGTGAATAAAGAACATAAATAAAATCAATTGAAACAATATGAAATATTACAGAAATTATAAATGAATAACCAACCTAAAATAGAAAAATTAAATTCCAGGATCGTTTAAAAAGCCAACAATAATAAAATATTACCACGTGCAATAACAAAATATGACCACGTGCTATTTGCATTTATATATAAGATGATACCAAAGTAATGAAACCTAATTTACAAGCACAGAATAGAAATACATAGATAATTATATGAAATATAATTTACATCTCTCTCCCTCAAGTCACTTTTTGAGGTACATAAAGTGACAATTTATTAATGTGAAAAAAATAACATTCCTTCTTCTTCTTTCCGCAGTCTACTTCGAAGATCGACGGTGAAATCTTGCCAAGAATTTTAAACGGACCAACTCTTATTCTGTCCATTTTACCTCTATTAAGTTTACTCCCATTCTGGATATAGACTTGATTGCCCACTTCAAATTTGTACTCTTGACGATTTTTGTCAACCCTTTTCTTGTTTATTTCAAAATTTTGCATAGAATTTCGACCGGCTTGTATTCTATCTGCAGCTAAATCGCTTCCCGGTATGTCATATGGAGTGATAGTTGACTTTATGCCGTATAATAAGTATTCAGGTTCAAATTTCGTGGAACTATGAATTGTCCGATTGTATTCTTTGACACATTCGTCTGCAACAACGGACCATGCCTGTTTTTTTCCACTGTTAAGTTTACATCTTATTCTGTTTACAAGTATTTGGTTTAGTCTTTCATTTAGTCCATTTGATTGAGGGCAATCTACGCAGGTAAAAACCATTTGAATATTCATCTTGTTTAGATACTGTTTTAGTTCTGTAGAATTAATTCCGGTGTACTGGTCGGCTAAAAGTATTTTAATATTATTTTTCTTAGCAATCGGATCAATTAACTTTATGAAATCTGCTGCGCATTGACTTTTTGTAGTGGAAATCCAAGCATATCTACTAAAATGATCTACCAAAATATGCATATATTTCTTTGGTGACATATTACCGGCAAATCCACCAACTGTGTCAATGGACATAATTTGGAATGGTTCTGTCGCGGGTCCTAGTTTTGACATTAATCCGATGATTCTATTTCTTCTAGTTTTGTTCTCTAAGCATATAGTGCAACTTTTACAAAATTCTTCAATTAGTTGATCAAAGTTTTTGAAATAATAAAATGGTCTTATTTTCTCTTTCAATGTTCCAGCTCCAATATGTCCATAATACTCATGTACCTTTTTTATTATTCTTAAACCAAATTTATCAGAAACAAATATCCTTGATTTGTCATTCAATTTTTTGTTTTTCAATCTTCTTGGCACTCTTTAATTCAGTCATGTTTTCATTTTGATCCTGAAGAATTTCAGGTCTTTCAATTAAATTTACAACTTAGACTGCATCCTCATTTTCAAAATATTCTAATACCGGTGATCGAGAAAGTAAATCAGCCATTATATTTTCCTTTCCTTTGTTATAAATAATTTTAAAGTTGAATTGAGACAAATAGTGCACTAAATCGCCCAATATTTCATCTGTTCTACTTTTCGTTTTTAGATTCTCAAGAGGTTTGTGGTCACTACAAACAACAAATTCACGACCAATCAAATAATATTGCCAGTATTTTATTGCGTCTTTGATAGCTTTGCATTCAAGATGGATGATGTCCATTTTCTTTTCTTTTTTTGATAATTTTCTTGAGAAGTATGCGACAGGATGTAACATACCATCAGGGTGTAGTTGTTTCAAAGTAGCTCCCATTCCTTTATAACTGGCATCAGTTTCAATATAAGTGTCTTTGGTTTTATCGTAAATGGCTAAGATTGGCTGAGAACATAAATATTCTTTTATCAAGTTGAAAGAATCTTCACAATCTTGGGACCAATGAAACTTAACATTTTTCTTCAAGAGCTTATGCAGTGGTTCAAATTTTTGAGCACTATTTTCGATGTATTTAAGGTAGAAGTTAATAGATCCTAACACACTTCTAACTCCTGTTTTATCTGTTGGTCTCTTAAGATTCTTGATGGCGATTAAATTTTTTTGAGCTAGTGCTACTTTATTTTCTAGAATAAAATGTCCAAGATATTTAATGGTTTTAGCAGCGAACTTACATTTTTCTAATTTTAATTTAAAACCTTCTTCTGTGATAATTTGTAGAGTCTCTTCAATATGAATAATGTGTTCTTCCCAAGAGCGTGAAAATATAAGTATGTCATCAATATAGTTTATGCAAAAATTGTCCAGATTATTTCTTCTTATGATACTGGATAGAATAGGTTGAAAAGTTGCTGGAGAATTTTTAAGACCAAAGGGTAAACCTTAAACATGAATTTTCCATACTTAGTTATAAAAGAAGTCTTTTCTCTATCTTCCTTTTTTAATAATATACACCAAAATGCAGAATTGATATCAAGTACAGTGAAATATTTGCAATTTGGTACTTTATCTATGACATCATTAGTAGTAGGGAATGGATAGCATTCAGGAACAACTAATTTATTTAATCGTCTGAAATCAATGCAAAGTCTTGTCCGACGACCATCATCTTTTTTAAAAGCAAGAGTTAATGGTGAGGCATAAGGGGATTCCGATTCTTCAATTAAATCAGCTTCTAATAACTTCTTGAGTCTTGATTTCCTCTTCATCAACTATGGAACATTTACATTTATATGGTCTTGCTGTTACATATTCATCTCTGGTTAATTTTATTTCTGCTTCTTTCGATTTCACTTTTCCTACATCATATTTGGCTTTTGCAAACATATGTTTGTACTTGTTTATTAAATTTAAAATATCTTTTCTTCTATTTTCATCTTCAATGTGATCTAAATTTTCACACATTGTCTTATTCATATTTTCATTAAAATTGACTCCTGAAATTTTAATTAAATTATTTTTTTCTGCTTTTTGTAGATTAAATTGGTTGTCAGTCAGTTCATCTGATTTAACCATGTTGTGATTGTTATTCATCTTATCTCTTTCTTCTATTTTGATTAGGGTTTTTATCAATTCTTTGTAGAATGTTAAAATTTTCATCTTGAATTAGTTTGAACTTTTTTATTGCATCTAGACCCAGTAATAGATCATAGGAAAAATTATTAATTTTGACTACGTATGTATTTAAATTATCCATTAAATTACCAACCTTAACAACTATATTTGCCCGGGCCGAACTAAAATTGAGCCCACTGATGGTTTTGAAAGTACTTTTATTATTCGTTAAGCCTAGTTTTAAAAAATCTATGATTTTCCTATTTATTAGACTTATATTTGATCCACTATCATAAACCGCTTTAACTTTTAATTTATTATCGATTATTACGTTTACTCTTATTAGTGCATTCAATTTTTTCGGGCTTTCTAGTTTAAAGATTTCTTGTCAATTTTAATTTTCATCATATGTGCTTCGTCATCTGTTTGGTAGTTAGTGTCATGAATATTAATTTCTCTTTTTGATGAGTAAAGAGTCTTATTTCTACATTCATTTGTTGGATGGTATCGATTTTTCCAGCCCAATTCTTCACACATAAAACATGGTTTATTTGCTGTGGTATTAATATTCTTCTCTGACCTGATAAAATTTGGTCTAACAAAATTTTCTTTATTTAGAGTGTTATTTTCATGTCTTTGATTTTGTTTATTTAGAGTATTATGGGTCTTTGCTTCTACTTTGTATTTTGGTACCGAAATTTCTTTGTCTACATTTTCATATCCCTGTTTGTGTTGATAAAGTTGCTTTGTCTTGTATATTGTATGATATTTCATTACTTAAAAATTTATTGTCATATTTTGGCTTGATGTTAGAAACACATTCATCAATTTTTGTTAGTTTTTTGAACAGTTTCTCAATGGTCGTTATTTTTTCTCTATCAAGCTGGTTTTGTATTTCTACAGGAAGGCCCATAACGATCATGTTTATTCTTGACATTTCAATTTCTAAACATAGGTTTTCCTTCGCTAAGGCATAGTCTATTAAAGATATATATTATAATATTTGTAATTATATGCGGTTCTTATTTTTTTCAAACCTCTATCTGCAAAAATGGTCAGAAAGGACTTTCTCCATTCTTACCAATTAGTTAAGCCGATCTTTTTTAAATTTGATTCGTACCAATCTTCCGGTGACCCAGATAAAAAGAAGCGTAATGCTTCTATGAAATTAGTAGAATTCAGTATTTTATGCCTTCTACATTCATTTTCAAATTTCTCTATCCATTCAGTAGGGTTTTGCTTTTTGTTGAATTTTTCCAGAATAAATTTTTTTTCAACGTCTTGCAGCTTAAAGTTATCATTCAGACTTAGCTTAGCTTCTAATTCCTTAATTCGTTCATTTAAAAAATTGTCATCTGGTTCATCTCTATGTTTATTATCAATAATTTTTTCTTCTAACATATTATCTAAAAAACATAGATTTTCGTCTTCGTCGTAATATTTTTTTCTCAATTCATCATCGAGTTTGATGCAAATTTTGCGATAACCGTTGATAGGTTTGATAGAATTAATTGTATTTATTATTGCTCGCTTCGTAGATAGAGCTTCGTGCAAACTTAAATCTTTCATCTCTTCAGGTAGGACATTCTTTATTTTCCGATATGCCCGCTAATTCAAATTCGTCATTATTTCTTTTAATAATATGAAAATACAACTTACTGGATATTGAAGCCATCTTCTTTTTTGGAATTTAATTTATAAGTTTGCTTTCGAATAACCTGATTTATTAATCTAAAATAGAAAATCCAAATGAGTGAATAAAGAACATAAATAAAATCAATTGAAACAATATGAAACATTACAGAAATTATAAATGAATAACCAACCTAAAATAGAAAAATTAAATTCCAGGATCGTTCACAAAGCCAACAATAATAAAATATTACCACGTGCAATAACAAAATATGACCACGTGCTATTTGCATTTATATATAAGATGATACCAAAGTAATGAAACCTACTTTACAAGCACAGAATAGAAATACATAGATAATTATATGAAATATAATTTACATACTTATTTTATAAACCGGAAAAACAGATGCAGTTTTGTTTAATTATTTATATATTTTCATTAATGTGTAAATGAAAGCTAATTTTTTTTATTAAAGGTAAAGAAAAAGGAAATCCCATTTTGAAGGATGGTGTCCACTGTCTTGATCATGGCTGCTATGTCACTCTGCAAAATCAACTTCCTGACCAATGTAATTTGCTTTCTTACAGTTTGTTAAAATTTGTTTAAAAATTAAAAACACGTTATTACAAATTTTTTTAAATTATTGTTATAAATAATTAAGCAAATTGGTATATATTTTCACCAGCTTCCGTGTTGTAATGCATCGGCAAAGAGAACCTTTGGCTTTTCTTACCTTCTTCTTGTTTAAAAGTTTATTTGTAAATAAATTTCTTCAGGTTTGTTTATTAAAATTCAAGTGTCCATTTGTCCGATCACTGGCCACGATGATACGTACCTATATTTATTTTAGGATATAACGCTATTATTTGGCTTTGTTATCTTATCCTTTTATTATAATAGTTGACACATGCAAAAATGTTTATATACATAAAACGAACCGTAAGCTAAAGTTTTTTAATATGCAAAAAATTTTTCGACCCATTTACCAATGTGCTTTTCACACGCTCATCGCAACACGATACGTTATCTATTGTTAAACTATTTACAGAGGTTGGTGATGTTGATGACTAGCAAATTTATATTATAAAGTGTTAATAAAATAAAAAAATATAAATAAACCACCAAAAGATTTAATGTTAATACTAAATTTAAAAAAGGTCTTTTTTCAAAAACACAGTTTAATTTATGACAAGGTTCCTTTACAAAACAAGTGTATTAGCAAGCCTCCTATGAATCATTGTATTTGTTAAGTATGTATGCAAGTAAGTGGTCTAGGTATAAATGGTAGTGACCAGAAACCAAGTAGAGACTAAACAGTACACCCAATGAGTTCAACACATCGGAAAACATTTTAAATAATTTTATTATAGTTCTTGGTTGGTTGTTTTTTGCACACGGTAGCTGTCTATGGTTTAAAATGGCGCTGAGCAATAAAGTTCTGTCGCCTTTAAAATCGGTAGCAAATGCTCCGATCCCGGCGCAATGGTTAGTTACTGCTACTATTTTATAAATTTGACATTTTTCCGTAAAACTAAATGTTTCAGTTAAGCGTTTCTGTATGTAAATTTTGTTATCAAGGTCAATGTGTAGCAAAAGAGATTTAATAACTGATTTAATTAAATTTTATTAGTCTACTTCTACTTACTACTAAATAAACTAAAGAGCTATCATTAATCTAAGATTCTAAGCCAATTATTACAAATTATAGTAATAATTATAATAAACAACACTTTATTGAAACCAAGACCTGTCTTGAGTGGAGTCCCTCAGGGTGGTGTTCTAAGTCCTCTGCTATTTCTCATCTATATTAATGACGTTTTTTCCATTTGTGATAATATGTTCCTTTACGCTGATGACGCAAAATTATTTAAAGTAATAAAGTGTGAGGAAGATAAAATAAATTTTTTGAAAGATTTTGTGAACATGATGAATTGGTTTAAAACTTGGAGGTTGAAGTTGAATTCAAACAAATGTCAGCTCCTAAGAATAGGATCGAATAAACCAAGCCCGCCATTTACTATACTAGATGATGATGGTTTGACATTTCAGTTACCTGAGGTTGAGGAAGTATCTGATCTGGGGGTTATTATTGACAACAAGTTGAAGTTTAAAAATCATGTGCTAAAGGTAGTTCATAAAGCAAATAGTATGCTTGGAATTATTGCCAGAAATTTCAAACACCTTTCCGAGGCAGCATTTGTAACCTTGTTTAAGTCATTGGTTCGTTCGCACCTAGAGTACGGCGTACAAGCATGGCATCCTTATAGAATTGGTTTGATAGATGAAATTGAAAAGTTTCAGAGAAGAGCTACGAGAACAGTGAATTCTTGCAAGGAACTTCCATATAAAAATAGATTAAAGAAACTTAATTTGCCCTCTCTTGCCTACAGGCGTCGTAGAGCTGATCTCATATTGCTGTATAGAATAATCCATGGGGAAATTATGGAGGATATCAGTCCAAGGGTAATGTTCTCTTGTTATGATCAAACTCGAGGTCACAATCTGAAGTTAACTACAGGTGCTTGCCACAAAGACAGTAGGAAGTATTTCTTTTCTAACAGATCAGTTGATGATTGGAACAAATTGCCCTCAGCTGCTGTAAATTCATCCTCTCTATGTGGTTTTAAATCGGCAATAGACAATTTTTTTGGAAATGTCATGTTTGATTGGAGGGCTAATTTCTGATAATTTCTGATAATCTCAATAATGTTGTGTCTTTTGTTTATTTTCCTATATTTATAAATTTAAATTTTCGTTGACTCAATTTTTTATATTCTCTGTTAAAAATCCCTTTGTTTTGGTTCGACTTCAATTTTGGTTTTTTATTATATTTGTGATTGTATTAACTAGACAGATTTTGTTGTTGATTCAATTTCCTGTTTGATTGCCACTGTAATGACTTTGTTAAACATCTAATGAAGCTAACTCATTTAATTTTATAATGACAATTTGATTTTTATCTTAATCAGTTTTAATTTTTAAGGGTTTACTTTTGTTACTTTTGATTTTTTAATTTTTATTTGGTTGGCAATGGGCTATGCCCGAGCTATTTCTAATAATAATAATAATAATAATAATAATAGTATTATACTCTGTAATAACATGACTAAATTTTTTGTTAAATAGTTTTTAAAGTTTAAACAAATACATTTAATTTTTTAATAATTTTATTAATGAATTAATCTAAAATCATTTTAGCTATTATTTTATTAAATTATTATTTCAATTCATTATTAAATGATCAAAGGAAATAACTTCTTTGTATTAATTATTAATACAATAAACATAAAGTTACTTTCTTAGATCATGTCAACATTACACTGGCTAAACTTTTGAAAATTTTCTTAGTTTGACAATTTTAAATTATTTTTTATGCTGCCATAGTTAATTTTTTTTTAACTAATGAAAATTTCAATTATTTTACTCAATTTTCAGTTGCCAAACTCGAAATATGGCTACTTTGAAAGCTAGTTAGTTAATGATTTCAACACTTTTTTGTGACTTATAATTTTGTATGTTGTTAATATTTAATACTGTATTTTTATATCATTCGTTACAGTTTCAATTCGTTTGAAGGCTGTAACAAATATTCAGAAGATTACAAAATCAATGAAGATGGTTTCAGCCGCCAAATATGCCAAAGCAGAAAGAGAACTAAGACCCGCCAGAGCATATGGTGCTGGGGCTAATGGTTTGACCATTTGTTTTTTAAATGTTTATTTTTTTTTTTTCAAAAATGAAAAGTACTTAAGTTTTAACAAAAAGTTTTAATTAGTTTTAAACATTCTAGTTTGATTTTTTCAAAACAGCATTCTATGAAAAAGCAGAAGTAACTCAGGATGAGAAAAAACCAAACCATTTGATCATAGCAATGACTTCTGATAGAGGTCTTTGTGGTTCTGCCCACTCCAACATCATCAGGGCTATCAAAGCAGCTGTGCCCTTAAAACCACCTGGTACTAATGTTAAGTTCGTTGCCATTGGTGATAAGGCTAGAGGCATGCTTGCAAGGTTCTTAACAAGTCATCTGTTTCTGTTTTCACACAAAAATAATTAAAATAAATGATATTTTTTTGGTACTTATTCTTTAATGAGAGAACTTTAAATTAAGGTTTTTTGGCCAAGATTTGCTGATGCACTTTGTTGACATTGGAAAGAAACCACCAGTATTTGAAGATGCTGCCAAAATATCTCTTGAAATTTTGAAACTTGGTTATGAATATGATTATGGTCAGCTATATTTCAATATCTTCAAGTAAGTAAATTTTTTTAATTGCATTGCTCTTTTTTGTTTTGGAATTTTCATGCTGTACAAATGGTCACATACTCTTGTTTAGTTTTCATCAAACGGTTTTTCAAAATAAATGCTCCCATGCTTTGATTATTGCTTAAAGCTTCATCAACCTCTTTTGATCTCCTGGTGTTTATTTTATTAATCAATTAATCAATGAACTTGCACTTAAGATCAGTTGTAGCTTACAACACGAAGGATCTACCAATCGTAAATGCAGATAACTTCAGTCAAGCAGGAAAATTAAACTTATATGATAGCATTGATGAAGAGGTTTTTCATGAAGTTTTTTGAAGATACTCCAATTTTTTCAAAATTTTAGCATTAACAGTTTTTTTAACTCAACAAAACTCTATTAATTTTAGGTGCTCAGAAGTTATAGGGAATTCAGTTTAGTTAGCAGGATATTTTATGCCCTTAAAGAATCAGCCTGCAGTGAGCAAAGTCAGAGAATGACGGCCATGGACAGCGCCACAAAGAATGCAGGTAAGTCCGCTGTGGAGATATTGTAGTAGAAGATTTTTCAAATAGAAAAAATTGGTTTTTAGTTTTTATGGCATCTCTTATGAATTGTCATTTGTGCTATGCCATGTAGCGAATGCCATGTAGCGAGTAATATATTTTATAATGCTTGGGCATTTGAGCCTGGCACTAAGCAACTTTTTAATTTGATTTAATTCATTGCATTCATTTTTTATTAAAAATTAAAGCAATGCTTTTCCTCTGTGCAGCTGTACATAACTTATCACTACCATTGAAACCAGGTGAAATGATCGGTGCACTGACATTGAAGTACAACAGACAGAGGCAGGCAGTCATCACAAATGAACTTGTTGAGATCATCTCTGGTGCTGCAGCACTCAAATAGACCATGTCACCGTTTGATGACGTGCGTGGTGTGGTGAAATAATGAGGTGATGATTGTAAGCAGTAATAACATTAATCTGGCCATTAATAGATAGATTTTATCTTTCGAATAGCCTGTGAAGTAATTAATTTCTTTTAGGAACGGTGTATAATCAAAAATGGGACTATGTTGATGGCATAAAATGCAATTTAAAATTCGTGTATTGTTAATAAAAGTATAAAATATGTTTATTTTTGTTTTGACAATTTCGGTAAAAATTTTGATGAAACTTGATAAAAACAAGATTAACAACTCATTAAATTCACATGCAACAATAGATTGAAAACATTAAAATTATAAAATAACATAATTATTTACACACAACGGCCATTAATTACATATACGAATGGATAATACCATCAAGTAGAGAATACTCTATTTCTACCTAAAAATTAATAAGCAACCATTCATGAATATTTGGTCTTGGTGATAAGTTTCTGCTGATTGTCTAGACATTCTCTAAGTTTGGTTTCCGTCATTGTCAGTCTTTGCTCCAGGATGGAAACTGTCTGGTTTTTGTATAAAAATGTAATTATTTAATTGCAGTTATAAAACTCAGTAACAGAGCATTCAAGTTGCTTGCTTGTGTCTGGTAATAAATGATGCAGAGAATTGTATATGCAGCTAAAATTCATGATAAGTATGGCTTATAAAATATGGTTACATCCTTCAAATCATCAGGCCGACTATATTGCTTAGCTTCAGTTGAGGCCTCTAAAAGTGATTGCATGTAAAATCTACAGCAAAAATAAATCTCTTGCTAGTTTTGCAATCACCAGCGTAAGACAGTAGTTATGCATTTATTTTTGACTGGCTAAAAAATTTCAAAGTAATAAAATTAAATTGCATATTGTATAAAATAAAATGATTCTGGTCAATACTTCGGTTAAAATATCAAGCTGCCTGACGATGTGTTCGAGTGTTTGATTCAAATGAGCAGACAATCTTGGTTCCTCTTTATTTAACAACTCTCCATCGATGGGACTGTAATGATTGTGCCTCGTCCCATTATCTTTATTTTTGCTGAGTAGACTGCTGGTACTGTATCTGCTGGTGATTGATGGTTTGCTGCTCCCATCAGCTAATGATTTTTTGGTTTTTGCAGAGGTATGATTCAGTAGATCAGAGCTGATTTTTGTAGCTTGAGCTTTCTGTAATGGTTCTTTTAATGGTTGATAAAATGTGTTTGACTTTGTGGTTGATGATGTAGGGTAAGATGATGTTAAGCTTATGTTGCTAAGCATTGCACCATCGTTGGGTTTGTAAATCGATCTTTTTGAGAATTTGTGCTTGTCTGAATTTACTTTATCTTCATCTTCATAATATACAGAGTGTAACTGAAAATAATCAACAAATTTATTTTTTATACATAATTACTTAAAATATCAAAAGCGACATTACAAAAGTGAACAGTTAGTCACCTTGCCATTCAGAGGCGCTGAAATGTTGGGGATGTCTTGTTTGTGGTCATCATCCCTTAACTGGTGGTAGCTAGTTTCAATGTCTGAGTGGTTGTGACCCATGTGTTGCGTGGCTTGTAATTTGTATGACTGAATTGGTGAGTGGTGTTCAGGCATAGAATGTTGTTGGTATTGTTGGTGGGAAAAACCTGGTGAATATTGTTGCGGCTGAAGATGATTTGTTGAGGTTGCTGCTGCTGATGAATGTTGATGATGGAGATGGTTGATAGAAGTGATGTGCGGTGGAGAATATCGATGCAGACTGAGTATGGAACTGTTGAGAGGTGGTGAGTGAGATGGGGAATGTTCAGGTGATCGATGTATGCTTTGCAGAGATTGTCTGTTAATCATATTTTGAGTTGAATGATTCTTAACTGGAGAAGAATTCATATCTGGTTCATGAGCCGAAGAATTATATAAGTTCACTGGGTTGTTGCTGCAGTGAGGATGTTTTCGGTAAAGTTGATGCATATCATCATCAGTTTCGGCTTTCTGCTGCTGTTGCAGCAGATAGGCTTGATGTAGTTGCATCTGTGATGACTGTTCATAAGGCCCCAATGTTATTTCATTTACTGATGGTTGAGAGAGGGAAGGCATCGGTGGTGAGAACTGCAATGATGTGGAGCCTTTATGCGATGCTGGAACTGTTGTAGTTGATGAAGAAAACCTCGTTGGCGATGACGCTGATGATTTGTTTACCTGGTTCAACTCCAGTTGATCAAAATTAGTTTTCCACACTAAAACCTGAAATTTTGTATACAGGCTCTATTCATCAATATTCAAAATATTTATACAGAAAACAGATTAAAAATTATATAATTGAATTGCCTTCACAACAACATTTATAATAAATTATCTCCAGTTCTTTAGTAATACTTGAGAAAATCAACAAAAAAGAAGGTAGCTGCAACACAAAACGTTAGCATGCAACGAAACTACAACAAAAATTTGTAAACACAACTGCATCAGTAATATTTGTACAAATGATAGCAAGTCTAATTTACAGCAACAAAAACCTGTTCATCAGTTCCACCTGAAGCAAAGTGATTACCTGATCTTGAAAAGTTGACAGCTGTCACAGAAGCCTTTATAAAAAAATCAAATTATAATAACAAACTTGACTGTTGTGAAGACAGCAAGAACGCACTTGAAAATCACAATTTCTAAAATAACGTGAGCTCATTTACGTTTCTTGTTTACTATTGGAACATGTTCAGTTTAATAGCAATGCATTTGTGGGCAGCTCAAAAGTTAATGCAGTTACAAACATAATGCACTGTTATTGCACTGTTGTATATAATTTTTTCAAGCCAACCTGGTGACCATGAAGTGTGTAATAGAGTCGACCTTCAACAAGGTCAAATATTTTCAAGGTCGTGTCCTCCGAACAGGACAACAGGTAATTTCCACTTGGGTGGTAGGAAAGGCCATTCACTGCCCCTGAGTGTGCTGTTGAGATGATAATAATGATCGTCATCATTTATGAAATGATGACAACGATGATGAACATGTGTGAGATGACAATGGATATAATCACGGCAAGTTTCATTATATTAGCATTAAAATCCTAAGATGATACTAAAAACAATCACGCTATAATATTGAAGAAAGAAAAAACAAACAATGCTTTATTAACCTGTGTAATGCTGCAACATCTTCATCATCCTCACATCCCAGACCTTCACTGAACTATCAGTGCTTGCCGTAGCTACGCTGGTGCCATTAGGATGGAATGACACATAGCTGGCGTACCTACAAACATTTCAAGGTCTACCTGATTATTGATATTTAAATCACAGAATTTTTTAAAGTCAGCATAAGCCAGCGTAAGCATGCTAAAAGTTTTTTATATTGTTGTAGATGAAATTGAATAAAATAAATGCATGCAGATGATTTGGCAAATGGCAGAAGCCGCACAAACCCTTTATGCTCATTGAATGTGTGAATGCATTCTTTAGATAGAAGATCCCAAAGTTTAACTGTTTTGTCATCACTGCATGAAACAACCATCCGACCATCTGATGAAAATCTACATTTAAAATTATGCACTGAAATCAATCATTAACATTAAAAATTCTATAACATGCACTAATGACGTTTAATTAAAAGCCAAAATACTGATGTACAAAAAATGAATTGTTAGCATTAATATAAATATAGAAATTTTACAAAACTGACTTGGCACATCGAACCCAGTTCAGATGCTGATTCAAAGATAATTGAAACTTCTGCCTATTGACTGTCCAAACCTTTTATGAAATTGATTAGAATATGTAGAAAGATGCAACCAGAAATGAACAGTACGTAGTAAACAAAAAAATAAACAGATTGATAATGAATTGAGAAATAAAATTTAAAAATTACGAAACCTTGACAGTTTTATCATCAGAGGCACTGCATAACATCTGGCCATCGCGTGAAAAATCCACACTTCTGACTGTACTTGTGTGTGCTTTGAATACTGTCGAATCACCTTTTCTGTTATAAACATGAAAACATTTAATGTTTGCACCACAACACAAGCAACAACTACAGTAATCAACTGAACAATTTCATGTATGAGTTAATGACAGCTTAAGCAAGTGAACAAAATTAAATAGTAAAAGAACTCAAATTTAAAAATTAAATATAGTCAAATATAAATAAAAACAGACTAACACACTGGGAATCCACAGTCTGATTGTTTTATCCCTGGAGCACGAAGCCACCAAATGTCCAGATGGAGAGAACTGAATGCACATCACTGCTTCCTGTGTTTATCACTTCATGCAATTTATAAACTGCCATACATACATATATGGATGAATTTCTAACTGCAACAAAAATTATTTTTCTGATTTTACATTAAAACTGAACTGAACAATCGATAAAAACCATGAAAAAGTTTTAAAAAGTGATGAGTTTTGCATATGTAGAATGAAACTCCTTAGATTTTCAGATCAATAACAAATGAAAATTTAAAAATTTTCAGTAAATTGATTTTCACTTTAAAAAATGTAGCTATGGTGATCTGAAAATAAATTCTACAAAAGTTTATTTTATTTGTCCAGCTGATCTGACATATTACACTAAGATAAAAATAAACAACCTTATGTCCAATAAATCTGTAGGCACGCATATGAGGTTTAAAATTCCAAACCATCAGGCACGAATCCATGGCTCCGGAAGCTAATTTTGTATATTAAAATTCATTGAAATATTGTGTTTAAATTTACTCTTAAAAGAAATGAATTAGTACCTATTTGCTTCATGTTTGGATTAAAATCGACGCTTGTAATGGCATCTTTGTGACCTTTGAAGTGGCGTTCTAATGTTGGATCATCCTGTTGTTTTGTAAATGAAAATTCTATAAATAACAATTACTCTTCTGAGGTTGAGTCAGTTCTGATTAAATCATACTTGATTAAAAAAGTTACAACAAGAACCTGATATATAAAATATAAATTAAATATTAAGAAGTGAATGCGTTTTTTAATAGATAGTTAAACCCGCCATCATATTCTATTCTGTTAACACTTAGACAACAATTTAACTTTTTTTAGGCGAGTTTTTGTCTATTATTAAAAAAATATAAATTAAGTAAGAATGATTTTTTAGTAAAATACTGAAAATCCAAATTAAAAATCCAAATCATGAATGAAGAAAAAAGAAAAATCTGTAATAAAATCTTAAAATTAATAAAATAAAATCTAAAATAAATTTTAAATCTGAAATGTGTGAAATTGTCAAGTTCAGGTCACTCAACTCAATTAAATTCAATTCAATATAAGTAATAATTCAAATAATTCAATATAAATAACTTATATAACAAGCAAACAAGTACTAAAGTCTAACCAAAACTAAAAAAAAACTAAAGCTTAAAATTAAAAAAAGCTAACTGCTACTAAAAAACAAGAGAGAAACTCACCGTTGTCGTTTCCATTTCGTGCAAAAATTAAATCAGGTCGAGCGATCGCGAATGAAAAAGAGACAAGATTTCATAAATAGATAGTTTATTTAAATTTTAAGAAACCAACGGACGAACGGAGTAAGAAATAAAAAGAGGAATATCAAATGTAGCGGCACAGGCTTCGACTTGTTTATGTTCCAGATATAAGAAAAGTAAAATGCAGAACTGTCCATGAGAAAGAAAACGTCGTAAATCGTAATATGTATAAAATCATTTGTTGTACATATGGCTTAATCAGACAGCGGCGGATTTATGGAGGGGGGGCCGGGGGAACTGCCTCCCCCCCGTTGTAAGCGTTATTTGTGTTAAAAGTTAGTATTACTTGGTTATTTTAACGGAAATGTAGGGTTTTTGAAGGAAAAATGACATTATAAGCCTCAAAAGCATGGTAAGTAAAATTCATCGAAAAAGTTGGGTTGGCCTTTCGTCAAAATGTTGCCCCCTCCTTTGAAGATTGAAAAATTTTCCAAATAAATTTGGGAAAACACCCCCTCCCCCGGTCATCATCAACTTTTTGTTGAAAATTGCTCCCCCCAGTCGTCAATTTTCAAATTCAAATTTCGGGAAATTGTTTGAAAAATTTTGAAAATTTCCCCCGGGTTATCAATTATTTATGAAAATCTTGGCATTATTTTCATTATAAAGTTTACTGAAAGCAAGACCAGCGTTCAAGTTGCATACCCATTATAATGGAGCAGTGCATTTACACTTATCATTTATACATGTTTGTATATACATATAAAGTTGACCGTGGAAAACAAGGTTTTTCGAATTGAGGCCGACTATTTTCAGATTGACTTTGTGATTTGCTGATGGCCATTGCAACGGTCAGTCTGATTAGATATTGATAACTTTCAAAAAGTAATCGAATCGTGCAATAGCGCAGCGTGGCATGGTAATCCTTCCTCATTTTATCCACCAAAAAACTAATAGACTTCTTTTACTTCCAATTGCTTTTTTCTAATTCCTATTAAAACACTCGCAGTTGTAAGCTCATAAAAATGGTTCATCTTATGATAAATTTGCTTGAGACATCGGGTAAAGATTTCGTTGCTCAGTTATTAACTTACAACTGCGATCGATTCATAATTTCAAGAATCAAAAATTACAGCTAAACGATTGAGGCTAAAAATGAGAACCAGATATCTTACCAGTCTTCATGAACTAGTCCATTCAGGTACAGTTTTGAAAATAATTTCGCATATTTTAAAACTTATTATAATTTTTTGAGATATACTGATGTTACATATATCAAGATGAAGCGTGATGAAGAAATTTGCTTTATTTTCTAATCAAGCATTAATGCGTTATAAGTTGCAAGTCTTAACTTTCCATCTATATCATCTAAACATCTCTTAATGCTTATCATGAAATACCGCAAAGTTAAAGACAAGAAACACGTAATTATGAATGAAATTCGTGGCTTATAAAATGTTTTAGTTGGCTTGATCTATTAGTAATAATAGTATTTCTTGTTGCATTGTGCGAACGAAAAATCAAAATCAAAAACTTAAATTCGCTTTATAAACATAAATCGTGTAATTTTTTAATTTTTTTGATGTTAGGTTGTAAATGCTAACAATTGTATAAGTTGCAGCAAAAAATGATATCAAATAACATTTTATTTTATTTCACAAATTATATAACATTCTTTCAATTTTTTGTTCGGAATATAACATTTTAAATACATTTAACTACATATTCTAAATGCACGACAGAAATATATATATATATATATATATATATATATATATATATATATATATGAATTAATGCAAATGAAATTAAATTAAACAAAGACAGCACGAAGAAAATTTAATTCAGAGCAGTATACATTAATAATACAAATTCATAGCACATTGTTCCGTAACAGTTATAATATTGTTGATGTTATAATGAAGTTATAATATTGTTGGTGGTAGCCGGTGGTTCTGAAGCAACCAGATGACCACCAGAGAGATAACAGTCACATCATCATCATCATGGTTCAAGAATCTTTATAGTACACTATATTTACAAATGACTGAATAGAGAAGGTTAAAAAAAGTGAACAAAGAGAATAAAATATATCATTGAAAAGTTTAAAAATGAATATATAATGTACACATTTAGCTATATAAATATCGATACAGACACAAACTGCGTCATACTGTTCGCAATGCAAGGAATCAAAAAATCAATGCCACTGTTTACCATCAAATCAATTTAACGCACAAATGCAAATGCACGCACAAAACAATTTATAATTACGATCCAACAACCAGATGTGAGAGAAATAATTAATTTGGTAAATGAAAAATACTTTAAAACAAGGTTAGGAGAAAAAGTTCAAAATTAAATACATAAAAATATTGAATTGATAACAATGACAGAAAATTAGGAAGGAATATTAACAATTACTGACCAGGAGAATCAACAAAAGCAACTGTCTGTAATTTTCTTATTTTTTTTATAGAGTTTTTTAACTAGAAAGAAAAGAAAAAAACAAAAAATAACTCTCAAAACCAGGACATTGAAATTAACGAAGGAGTAAATAGAAAAACAAAATAATTTGCCAGAGGACAAGCAATACAAATGAAGATTCAACAAAGAAACCAATAAAAATAATATGTGATTATGATTTAAAAAAAACTATTTCACAAGAAGGAAAATGATAGTAACAGTAAAAAGAAATGCGAATAATATAAATTAATCATTTCAAACTGGAATGGAAAACTAATCATCACCACACCAACATCACTGTCCAAGAAACACAATCCAACCCACACAGATAAATAAGCACACTACCAGCCAAATCACAATCACTTTCAACAGCACAAACGTTGTAAGGATAAGTTATTAAATGAAAGAGTTTATAACGTAAATATCATTTGGTTAGATACATGGTTGGCAAATTCATGAATCAAGTGCAAATTTTGAGATATATACATATACATACATATGAACATGCTAGATTTATTGAATAGATGATTGATCTTATGATAATAAACATTAGCAAATGGACTTCTACTGAAAAGGTTATTTACAAATAAATAAACAAGGATAAAGATAAATATGTTACATTCCTGAGCTTGTGTGATAAACTATTACACTTATTGAAAATGAACATTTTCCACATCTGATAAAAAGAATAAGAAAAATAATTGTCGTTAGGCCCTCGCACTGAATTATCCATATAACAACATAAGCTACACAAGTACTATCAACTAAGACTCAGGTGAGCCTGCGAACACATACCAAATATGCTACTCAACCAAAAAATGAATGACTAATCCATATTATTTACAGACAGATTTTCATATGAACACCGCAGAATAAGCCAGCTATTTTAGAGTTCTTCCCCACAAAAAATGAAGAGAGAATTAAGATGTGGATAGATAGAATCAAGAGCATTTTCTCCAGTTAAAAACCAGACATGACCAAAGATATTTATTTTTTTAGGATGAAAAAAGATTATTAGCATCTAAAATTATTAAATATCTTCAAGTTATACTTTATAAGGGAGGGATTATTCAAAAAAAAACAGAATATTATGATGAGTAAGCTGAAAACTACCATGTGAGAACAAATAAAAAAATTAATACAATGATTGAATTATCAAAATATTTTTTGTTCTGATAAATTTTAATGAAAACCTAACATGTTGATGAACAATATATAAATTTATATTTTAAATAAACTACAATTGACATTGAACCTTGATAAGCTAAAGTTTAATTATTGTTATGAAATATACTAGTATATATTTAAAATATTTACAAATAAATGAATCTGATATGATTTATATAACAGAACCACTTTTCAAACCAAGCAACAACACACACACACATTAACACACAAAATGTATGAGTGGTCAGGCAGGCACTGAGGAATACAATTGCACATGACATGCAATAATGTTCATGATACAATTCGCATTATGTACAACCATCTTCTCTATGTATAATACACTTGCATGGATACACACACACATACACACACATGTATATATACATATCCATTTATATAAGACAAAATGTGTAATTAAAATTCATTTTTAAAACACTTAACAATGATATCTAACATAGATGTTGTATATGAGTGCATAATGCACACACATTTGAGAATGAGCCATGAGCTATATTAAGCACAGCATTAAAAGTGGAAAACAGGATAATCTAAAAATGGATGGATGCATGGAAAGAATCAATAACTAACTGAATGAACAACTGCTTATGAAAGTATATTATCAAAATGTATACTGCAATGAAGTAAATTCTTGTAGACTGTCTGGGGAAAAAATGATGATCAAAATAAACTGTTGAAATTATACCAATTATATTAAAATTAGTATAATACACAAGCACATACATGTGCATATCTTTACATTAACAATTATATCAATTTCACACATATGTACACATACGTAAGATCAAGAACAGACTCAACTTACAACCAGAAAGAGTTTTTTTAATGTAAATAAAGTCATTCAAAATGTTAATAAATACACATATAATATGTATAACATATTAATTGCATTCATAATAAATTTATGTTATATTGATTTAAGAAAATTTTATAATAACAAACCATAAAATTAACCCACCAACTTAATATCAAGCTGTTTGTACCTTTATTTATAATTGTTTATGATTACTGAAAAGAAAAAAATAAAATATATATATAATTATTATAATATATATAAGAGATCCAGAAGGCTGTTGCTAATGTTTATTTAATCACCAGCTTAGCTGGCTGCCGCCGAGACACCTTCCGATCCAGTTCTGCTGGCAGACGATTGAAGATGGAAAAATACTTGATCTTTACAGGTTTGCAATTTTGAAAGTCGACAGCTGATTTCTGGTTGGGCCGGGGGTCGTCCATCAAAGAGAACTCCGATACTGCCTTCCTCTCCGATGCGATAGGAGACATTGTCAGGGTCGACCCATATCGTTATTTCTTTCGGTAGGAGATTGGCGAGGTCGAAAGCTTCTAACTGAACACAGAGCCCCGCTTCAAGAAACAATGGATCGACACGGTTGTGGTGGTTTCTTATGCAACGGTAAGCACTGCCTTTGCATGGCTTCTCCGGAAACCAATGGTCGAGGTAATAGTTGCACATCGCGTTCCTCAAGCTTTCGGCAAACGATTTGACGACTCTTGACTCGAGATTACGTTGTAAGAACAATTTTGTGATGAAATCTACGACGCTGTTAACTTCGTTAAGCATACTTGGCGTAGGCATATAGACGGCTTGTTCGTTCTTGAGAGTTAAAATAAAGTATCGAATTAAAAACCGAGGTTCCGATAACTGTCGAATTTGCTGTCGGTTGATCGTGGGAAGATCTAAAAAAATTATAAACATACATACGTAAAAAAATTGAATTTCCGGTTTAGATTTTAAAACAGAATAAATGAAATTAGTCGTGAAAGAAGTTTTAAAAACCGATTTACTTACTAAAATACTTAAAAATTATTAAAAAACGGAACAAAATATTTTTTATAACATATGGGAAAACAATGCTACTCGCTCAAGAACAGATATTCGAATGAAAGTTGAACCACTGAGCAGCCTACATTTTATTAGTATGCGTAATTATTGAGGTCACTCCGCATCCAATGAGAATCAAGTTCAAAAATAACAGCCAATGAGAAGACAGCATTGTGTAACAAAAACATGCATGCATAATGACGGCATTATACGAATGCAGCTGACAGCCCTCTAACACATTCATAACAAAGAAAATGGCTGATGCGGGCAGGTTCTTGCTACGTTTGAGTCGCAGCCATTTTATATTTTTTCTCGAAATATTTCGATAAATTCAAAATAATTTATTAAACGACAAATAGAAATGTTAAAAATTTATTTGTCAACGTGCAATGGTTACGCTGGTTATACTTATGCTTCGGATACAGATACTGCTGGGATGGTCTGTTTTAAATATAGATGTATTAACATTAACATCACGATGCCCAACCACACACAGCTATATATGGTTCTTATATTCTATGGTTCATTATGGCTCGGCTTATGTTGTTTGGATGCTAGATCAGTAAACAACTGCCTGTATAGTATACATTCATGTTTACGAGTGCAAAATGTATACACATACATACCAACATATATTCATACTGTCTAGATCAGCACACACTTATATATTTATTCACAAATTCCTTATGTAAACTTGTGTGAGCTTTGTTTTGTATGTGTGTACAAGTGCACATATATGCATAAGGATATTAAGAAATGTTTTAAAAAATGATGAATGCTTCAAACCAGGTTAGCTCGTAAGGCTCGACTAGGCAAGTTTATAATTATAATGTAGATATGTTAGCATGTTTGTTTGTTTTTGTTTGTTTGTTTGTGTTTTTGTTTGTGTGTTTGTTGGGCTGCTAATGATAACGCTAACGATGGTGATGAAAGAAACAAAAATGATGAGTAAATCAAATTTTTTACAAAAAAAATACCGCTACGACTATTACTACTACCACTTCTACTGCTACTTATACCGCTACTACTACTTATGTGTTGCTACTACTACTACTACTACTACTACTACTTCTACCACTATTATAATTATCTTATTATTCACGAAATTTCTGCCAGAGCATCCGTATAATTCAGTGGAAATCACAATTATGTAAAAATTTCCGATAGTTAATTAAAAAAAATTCGAGATGAAATCGTATGCATTTCTGTTTGTTCTCATTTATTTTAAGTTTTAAAATTATTTCTAAAAATGATGTTACTCATGGGCAGATGTTAATGACGAGGTGGCAACGAGCGTAAGGATCTCAGCGTTATTTATAAAAATATTTCCAACGAAAGATGAATTTAATTTACTCATCGATAATTATAGTCGACATTTATTTGTAGTTGTAGTACTAGTAGCAGCAGCAGCAGTAGTAGTAGTAAGTGTAGTAGTAGTAGTATCTACATCAATGGTGGTAAGTAGCAATAGCAACTGCAGTAGTTTTCATGCTAGTTTTAGTTGCCGTAGCAATTCAAGAAATACTAGGCAGAATAAAATTGAGATTTTTGTTTCTTTTTTAAAATTCATTGACCGCTTCTGTTTATTTCAATTTTTAAATCTGAACGTCATTGGAAAAGAAATACGTGTACCCTCCAAATGAAGGTCGTTCCGGGGTGTTAACCTTTCAAATGTATTAACGTATAAAAATATCTCTAAAAAGTACTGATGAGAAAGAGGGACTGGAAGAAAAAAGTTGGAAGACCTGTGAGGAAGTGGATGGATGATATCACGGAATGGACGGGGATTGGAACATTGGGCTCAATGAAGATGGCGAGGGAAAGAAAAGGATTTTGGAGAGATAAAAGAATACCATCGGCCTCAACGGTCCCTTAAGGGATTACAGAGGATCATTGAATGAATGAATGAATGAATGAATGAATGAATGAATGAATGAATGAATAAAAATATCAGTTAAGCAGTAAACAATTTCACTTTTTGACTCAAGTATGCTTCATTCATTCTAGCTACAGCCATATCTCAACTAGTTTATTGTTATTACTATTATTATTTATATTATTTTTTTTATTATTATGCTGCTATTTTGAAAATCATCAATGACGTCGCGGTCATTGTTATAATTTCCTAGAAGTTTAGATAATATTTATAGTATAGATTTTCAACCATATTAAGATGCATTCACGCTTGCGTAGAGCTCTCTCACATTTTATATACATTCTTAAATAAATAACTACCGTAAGCTTACTGCATGGGTGTAATTGTGATATATGCATGTGTATATGTATAAACATTTAGATACATAAAGATTGTTTGTTAAGTTTTACCAACAGCAGGCATTAATGAAACACGTCTTTTTTGATTGATTATATTATTGCTCTACTCAGCTCATATGAGTTGCAATAAAAAATTTCCACTTATTTTTTAGGTACATTTTTAAATTTCAAAATTATCCATTAACTCTAAAAAATGACAAATGTAAAGAGAAGAAGACCAAATCAGAGAAATATATAGAGAAGACCAAAAACAAAAAAAAAATATAGAGAGAAGGGGACCAAAAAGAGAGGAATATAGAGGAAGGATAAAGACGGAGAGAAAAAGAGGAAGAAGCATAAGGAAAAGTTAACTCAACCCTTGCTCCTCTATCAAATCTTTTAAGAACAACGGTAGACCATTTTTCCATCGTTACTGCCCATTCAAATTATAAACGGTCTATCAGTTCGTGATTTGTAACTGCTAGCATATTTGAATTTTGTTAGCGTAAACTGTTCTCGTGCAGAATGGCCATTTCCAATAATTCAGTGAAAATATATATGCAGTAAAAACTTTATCTCAGACATCGCAACAATAAAATGAAATATTTTGATAAATTCATGTCAACTGCTAACGTCTAAGAAGTTGAAAAATACATTGTTAAAATACGAGATAAGTGATAGTTTTCAGAGTAGATCGACAATAGAAAACTTTTCTGAAGTAGTGACGACTACGGAAACAAATAAAACGGTAACAGGGAACACATAAAATCCATTTAAATGAGTTATAAACGTGAGCGTACATAATTTTTACTTCGCTTTGAACTCGCTCAGTCGGTCAGATCTGTTCCCAACCGGCAAAAGTTTCATTCCTTTCCGAAAGAGTTAAAAGAGCCAGTGGCAAAAATATTTAAAAAAATTTCAATTTTTACAAATAACTTTTTATTCTGGGCAATTTACTTATTGTAATATTTATTATAAATTATGCAGTTGCCTCGCTAATAAAAATAATAATAACATAATTATTTGAAATCCGAACGATCGACAACGCAAAAAATCTTAAATTGTTATTATTATGATTATTGTCGTTGTTTTGTTATGTTACAGATCGTATGCAGATAACTCATATGGCGCCTAATAAGATAATGTATGTATTTATGCAATGCATACATCCACTTTCTTAATTACACACTCGAAATTTTTTAAAGTATGAATTATTTTTATTTTTCTCCATATTCACAAATGAATGGATGGGTGAATGAATGAATGTTATGAATCATTTTTTTGTTTAGTTTTCTACTCCAACTTATTAGCTTATCCTTTGTTCTCTGTTGACTGTTCAATACCTCTTATTTCAGCATTCAGTCAATTTACTTTCTTCAATATATTTTGGCATTTTTTGAATCACTTTTTGTGACTTGTATAATGCAAATATGTTGATTATTTTTCAAAAAAAATGTTTGTTTTTCTTTTGTAACAATAATAAAAACTCGTTATAAAATAAACAGGTATACATTCAAGGCGTGGACTCGCGCATAATATTTATTATTTTGTTATTTAGAATTTAATTATTCAAGGCATATTTGAAACAAATCACGCTCATCAACACGAAATGTTCTGCCTGCGTGTAAACTATAATTAATGAAATTAATTTAAAATGTCATTCTAATGACTAATGCATTATTAAACTGTTTAATCGTTTTCAATTTGCAAACGTTTTACAACAATTACAGTCCGATGATTACTACGATACAGCTTGCATCTTGCTATGTATTCATTTGCTCTCTCTCTCTCTTTTTGTCTTTCTCTCTCTCTCTCTTTCTCTCTCTCTCTATCTCTTTCTCTCTCTCTTTGTGTGTGTGTGTGCATGGGAGTTCGTTCTACCCCGTGTTCGTTCATCTGATTGACTTTATATATGTTTTTACTCTTACGCTTATGAATTTGTTGTTTTCTTGTAAAACTTGGAAGCTTCAGCTGACAGTATACCGCATCGGACATATCTTCTTATTTTTTAACGTACAACTAAAAAAATAAATGAGACGATAAGTTTATCCAAGTTTATTTGAAACTTCTACTCACACACTACCATGCACGCAGGAACACACGCATATTTTTATCTGCTTTTATTTACGCAAGCACATCATTTCGTTATATTTAGAACGGACAGTTTCTTGGTAGGAGAACACGTTTTACTTTCAACAATATTGAATGTAGAAATGCCACAACAGGCTACGTCAGTCAACATAAATCATCATTCACACATCCCATTCGCATCGTAGTGTTCTAAAAATATGTGAGTTCAAGTCAGGAAGTGGAAGTGATGCCTTCGTGATGGTTGTCTAAAAATAAAATTCAATGAAATGCTGAAATTATTTTTACATTTGACGTTTTCGCTATCTATAGAATAAGAAGTTTAATTTAAACTTTAATTTTCTAAATTAATTACTCAATAGTGACGCGACATATGTTGATGACGTGTGATGGGAGGAATCTGCTGAACGAGTTTCCAACAGACAACTGAATTTTCAAAAAATTGAGCTTCTGTTTTTAAATGTTTTTCTAACTAAATAGTGTGACTATAATTGTGCAATTTCTTTAACAAAACAAACCCGAACTCAGATTATTTCACTAGATGTTTAAAACGACGAGTTCGAAGTTTTATTTCTACTAAAAAACAAGTTTAACGTTGCGATGTTCGTTTTAAACAGATGTAAACAGTTAACTAAATGTTTGTATTTGTATGTATAAGAAAGTATAAATGATCTCAAATAAATTTTCATCTCACTCTTGGCTTAAAATATAATTCTGACTATAATGTGCAGAAGATATACATTGACTCTCAACATAAAATTATTTCAACGCAAACATCGACCGCCCGTTTTAAAACACTTGCCTCATTCAAAACAACCACAACGCACGATAACAAGAGCAACAACATTCATTCGAACAGTATCTAATATATGTGGGCAGCCATGTTATCATACAATAACAACGTCAATGTTAACAGAGCTCTAGCTATCAACACAACAACTATAATTAAATGTTGTTAACTGTTACGGGACACGTACGATCAGTGTTTACGTTTTATTTCGAAGATTAACAACAAGTACGTCATCAAATAATAATAATAAATAATAATAATATGACATTACTAAATAGCAGCTATATACGCATATACTTTACCTTACACTTAGCAAACTTATTGTTATCTTTTTCTTAAGTATTTATTTTTTATTCTTATCAGTCTCTTCAACTAATTTAATGCGAACATACATCCAATTCAATATTTATATATCGGCATCATGTTAAATGTTCATGTATATAAGCTTTGAGACAATATTTATTTTCACACACACCACACCCCACTTACACACACAAACACACACACACACACACAAGCATTATACTACACACACACAAACACACACACAACACACACGCATTACACTACACATACACATGCGTACACACACACACACACACACACACACACACACACACGTACACACAAGCGTACCTCGGTTTTACAATAACATGACATTCATCTTTATAATATGCCTATTTAAACTTGGTTGCTTTGAATTCTGCATAATTATTATTATATGCAAAAAATTGCGTGAGTGTGTTTGTCTGTACTTGTTTGTTGTTTGTTTGTGTGTGTGTGTTTGTCCGTATTTCTGTGTGTGAGTGTGCGCACGCGTGTGCAATTATTTATAATTACAAATATTTGTTTGTGATTAATTTGTTTACCAAATATTTTGTGGAAGGAACAATTGCATGAATTATCAAATATTACGATAATTACCCAGTTAATTAGTTTCCTAATATTATCAACTCCACTAGTAGGTACTGCTTTTTTCAGTATTTAGTGGCGGTAGTAATTGCTTGTAGTAGTAGCAGTAGTAGTTCTATAGGAGCTAGGAGTAGTAGTTGTACTAATAGTAGTTGTAGTAGTCGTAGTAGTTAGTAGTAGTAGTGGTAGTAGTAGTAGTAGTAGTAGTAGTAGTAGTAGTGGTAGTAGTAGTAGTGGTAGTAGTAGTAGTGGTGGTGGTGGTAGCAATGGTAGTAATAATATTGGTAGTTGTGTTTATGGTAGTAGTGGCTTAGCTTTGCAGGAGTATCTGTGTTTGGTAGCAGTTGTGGTAAAGTAACGTCATAATAACATGTAATTTTATTGGCCAGCCACATGCCACATTTGATCGTTAAAGCCCATTTAATAACCGTTATGATGTCGTTATAATACTTACGATAATTATTTCTAGGTAGATAGAAATTTTTATCGCGTTTATATCATACATCAACTTGTGTGTGTGTGTGTGTGTGTGGCCTGTATATGTGTGTGTATGTGTGTGTGGTGCGTGTGTGTGTGTGTGTACGTGTTGTGTGATTGGATGCATTCGTTTGTTCAAGTTTTTTTTCATCAATGCTAATTGAATTGTAAATTTTCCGGTAGATCTGTTTTGTAATAATAATGATAATAATGATGACAACAACAACCACAAACAATAGTAGTAATTATAATAACACTAACACTAATAATAATAATAATAATTACAATAATAGTAATAGTAGCAATAATATGACTAGTCCCAAACAAAATTGAAATAAAGCAAAGGATGATAAGCATGATACTTTGAAACGAGAAACTTTAATCACAATTACATTTATTGATAGTGGTGAAACTTAAGCGAGGATGGTAGATCATATGTGAAATTGAACCACAGGCGCTAATGTTTGTGCTCGAACACTTAAGAAAAACTAAAAAATTTCTTAGCAACTGTGTGTCATCATTCAAAATGACTTTGGCTAAGTATTAAAAAATACTATATCAACGAGAAATTTCAATATGATTACTGCATATTACTACTACTACTACTATTACTACTACTACTACTACTACTGCTGCTGCTTCTACATCTGCTATTACTACTACAAACTAATATTCCTCTTTGCTACACGTTACTACTGAATAATATTATCTCATGTTGTCATAGTACATACGCTATCACTATGAAATAATACCATAAATTACAACCCCTACTACATGTTAACTACAACCAAAACGCTACTACTACATAACCTTACAACTAGCAAGTTATACTGTATACTACTACTACTAATGTTGTATATTTCCTCTAAATGACTATTACTAAAATACAACAACAAGCAAACAGGCAAACAAACGACAACAAAAATACAACAGCTACTACTATTTCACAATTGACAGTGCTAGCTGAGAAAAAGCCTTCTTCTACCTGAACAATCCAGGTGAATACATGACTTCTCTAGGACGTAAAACGTCGCAGATAGACTGAGCGTAAAAATATAATGAAAGTAAATGAATAGGCATTGTTTTGCTTGTTCTTTGTTAGATAGCTAAGACGATGACACAAACCATGATTTTTTAAAAAAGATGGCACATCATAACTTAATCATATCATTTTTATAATGGTGGTGAGTTAATCTGTTGCTGTTGATGTTAATAAGTGATGGTAGATTTTTGAACGTTTAGATCATTTCAAACAATAATGATGGTTATATAGAAGTACCGAACAGCTGGTGATAACGATAGTGATGCCAATAAAATGGACTATTAGTGATGATACAAGATGATACAAATGACGATAAAGATATTAAGATAGATATCAAACTCCAAATAAACATTATAGAGATCTGCTTTAAAAGATTGCTAGCCATTAAATTTATCTGAAGAACTTTAATGGAAATAAATCACGTACTTTAAATTTAATTATAGCTAATGTTGAAACATTTTTCTTTTAAGAATTTTTAATATTTTTCTAATGAACACAGACACAAGCTAATGTTATACATGCATTTCTAACGATGTGTATAACGTTTGGACGTTTCAGACTGAAAAAATCATTAAAAATTATGCAAAAAAATACTGAAGAATGACTACAAAATTTTTATAAGCCGACTAAAACTATCATCTGTATGTAGTTAATTATATCTCACAAATGAAAATTCACGTCAAATCTTTCAACAACAAATCTTTCAACAACAATTTTGAACGTGAGCATAAGGAGACAAAATTAGACAATAATATTAGCAACAGCAACAGCAACAACATTAATAATAATAACAACAACAATAATACTAATAGCAAATTGAAGTAAACAGGCATCGTAAGACTTAAGAAGAGTGAGGAGTTTAAAGGTTAATTGAATTCTATATATATTTATGTAATATGTATGTGTCTAATTTGGATAAAAATTATTCAACAATACTTAGCTAGAAGTTTGTCAACCTGTTTAAAATAAATTTCCAACTTAAATATTTGTCTACAATTAAATTTGTTCGTTTTTTTTTATATGTTTTTACTCCTGCACTTTGTACAAAAGTGATATGTGGACACCTTTTTACAGTCTGTGTGTGATGCTCCGCAGATAGTATCAAGATATTTTCGACTGATATTCTTTATATATCTAATCACGTCTGCGGATATGTTCGTTCATGTCATCATCCTGGTACAAGGTACACACATAAAATTTTCAGACAAATAAATAAATTGGGAAAAAATTTAACAAAGACAAATACATAAAAAAATTTTTTTAAGATGCACAAAAATTGCAATGAATGACAGCAATGAATGACAAATAAAAATCAATGTCGCAACAAATTGTTAGATTGCACAATACTATGTAATGTGACGAAAATTGATCACTTTTATCGAACGAATCGATCATTTTGTTGTTGTCTTTGTCTGTAAGAGTTGTGTTGTTGTTGTGTTGTTGTTGTTGTGTTTTTATGATTCTTATATTTGTCGTGATTGCGGCATCGTTGTTGTCGTGATTTTAATATTTGTTTATTGTAGTTGTTGTTGTTGTCAATCTGGTTGTTGTGTTCTATCGTTCTCTATACTACACACACACAAACACACACACAACACACACGCACTACACTACACATACACATGCGTACACACACACACACACACACACACACACACGTACACACACGCGTACCTCGGTTTTACAATAACATGACATTCATCTTTATAATATGCCTATTTAAAATTGGTTGCTTTGAATTCTGCATAATTATTATTATATGCAAAAAATTGTGTGAGTGTGTTTGTCTGTACTTGTTTGTTGTTTGTGTGTGTGTGTGTGTTTGTCCGTATTTCTGTGTGTGAGTGTGCGCACGCGTGTGCAATTATTTATAATTACAAATATTTGTTTGTGATTAATTTGTTTACCAAATATTTTGTGGAAGGAACAATTGCATGAATTATCAAATATTACGATAATTACCCAGTTAATTAGTTTCCTAATATTATCAACTCCACTAGTAGGTACTGCTTTTTTCAGTATTTAGTGGCGGTAGTAATTGCTTGTAGTAGTAGCAGTAGTAGTTCTATAGGAGCTAGGAGTAGTAGTTGTACTAATAGTAGTTGTAGTAGTCGTAGTAATAGTAGTTAGTAGTAGTAGTGGTAGTAGTAGTAGTAGTAGTAGTAGTAGTGGTAGTAGTAGTAGTTCTGGTTGTTATTGCAGTGACTGTTGTTGTGTTCTATCGTTCTCTTTCTCTGTCGGTAAATTTCAAAGTTTAACATAAAAATGCATCATTCGTGTTGAAAAATGTAGATCGGTCCTTCAAATATTCACAACTGTTGCATGCTGGTATGCAACACATATTATTATTTCGATCATTTCATAACCTTTCATAACTTTGCTCTTGTTCTCTATGTTTTATTATTTAGTAATAAATAATAATAATAAATATTTTTTATTTCGTAACAAATAATTACACACACAAATGTCACACATAGTTAGGCACACATACTTTTTTCTCTCTCTTTTACTCCCTCACTCAATAACTCACTCACTAACTCACTCACTTACTCGCTCACTCACGCTTGCTTTCATCATGCCTTTTCATCATTTAAACATGAATAGGGCTTACTTTTCATGTAATATTTCAAAAGAATAAATTTAACATTAATTTTAAATTACTCTAGATACATTTTCTTTATTATTCTACTGTGTTGTCATGTTTCAGCTCCATCTTTCTTCTTCCTAGTATTAATAATTTCAAAGTAGGCGATATTATTTTTGTTCGGCTGGTTTATTCATGTTTTTATTCTGTTTAACTATTTCAAATTTTCAACATTAAAAATATACAATTTTCGCGATTTTTTTTCATATTCATTCTGAAATAATTTGCGTAAATTCTTCTTAGATAAAAATAGCTCTGCAAATCAATGTTTAAAAAGAAAAGAATCAAACTCATTCGTGAAATAAAAAAAAATTGCTCATGCAGACTTGTTTTTTAACATGTAATTTTAAACGCAGTTCCGCGGAAATTAAGACTTGCACCTGTCTGCATGTTAAGCAGTTTAAAAACGGTTATTTACACAACCAACCAGCCAGCCAGCCAGCCAGCCAACCAACCAACCAACCAACCAACCAACCAACCAACCAACCAACCAACCAACCAACCAACCAACCAACCAACCAACCAACCAACCAACCAACCAACCAACCAACCAACCAACCAACCAACCAACCAACCAACCAACCAACCAACCAACCAACCAACCAACCAACCAGATAGATGTTGTGCAAACAAAATGCAGGCATCATTTTATATTACACAAAACAGTACATAAAGATCTATCATATAAAGCTATCATATAAAGATAATGATGCTTACACGACACGGTGTTAGTAACATGAGGCGATGGGAGTTTTTCCACCCTCCATTTGTAACACTTCCAATCTGTATTTCAATACTCTTAACTTAACTGCCTCTAATTAAAACCTTCCAGGACAATGTTATACAACATATAGCAAACAAAATTCTACATTGTACAATTCAGCGTCGCCTATGTTAGCGACATTCGCCCCACAACACAACACAGCCCAGCACAGTATAACACAATGCCGCATTGCATGTGTGTAGTAAAAGTACACTTGTATCCCTACGACATAATAACGCAACGAACAGACTCAACATATCTCTCACAATAGTCACACTCACAGACACCAGAACACTCACACAATGGATCATTGCGACGCAGCACGACATACGACCACACCACAGAGAATCACTTGGAAGTTCAAACAAACTGCGAAAAAAATATTTTTTAAAAGTAGCACGACGTTTGCGTGAAAGATTTCTTTGAACTTTGATATCTTTTTAAACATTTTTCTTAAATTATTAAATTTTTTTTTGAAAATTTGAGTTTACTCAAGTATTTTTTAGTTCATAAAAAAGTAGAAGAAAGAGTGCACTCGTATTCATGTTTCGGTGATGCCCATCTTACAATAATTTTAACCGTGGCCGTCGAGATGCGTGTGTGTAGATGAGATAAAATCTTACATAAACCTGAATATTAAATGAAATTTAAAATATAATTTACAAATATTAAGTTATTATTTCAATTAATGTAAAATCAGTTATGAAAAATAAACATTTAAATGAAAGTTTTTCAAGTGCTCCACACCGATTGAACTCCAGGTTAAACGCTTAATTTATTACTTGAACGTTTGTGGGATAAACTTATCCAGTTATTTTATACTACAAAGCTAAGATGAAATCACGGAATGAAAATATTTTTTAAATGTTTTAAATGAATGAAATGAAATGAAAATATTGGAATGAAAAAAAGGAATGAAAATATTTTTTAAATGTTTTAAATATAAAATACATTACCGATTGTATGGTTTTCAAAAACAAAATTGTACCTGAGCCGAATTAACCATTTTCACAAAAATTACTATTTAATCTTTTAATAGAAATTGAACTGTAGTACGCATGATTTTGAACGTTGAGCATAGAGCGTTTGGGTCGACCAAAACATTCTATATTTTAGCTCCTGCAGTTTACCCATATCAACATTCACATGCAAGTTGCTGAAACTTTGTTAACTGTGTGATGTAATGTCAATGAAACTCTTGTCTTCCTAAAAAGGTGTGTGTATAATGAATGGTAAGGATATGATAGGGCCATCCCACATTAAAAAATCTTTTACATTTGAAATATTAATATTTAAATTTACTTGATAACATAATTTGAATATTTCGATTTTGATTATAACGCAATTTTATATCATCACTTAAACGTATCACCAAACAAATAGATTTGTTAATTTTTCTAAAACTCTTGATGCTTCTCATAAGTTTCGTAGTCTAGGCCTTGTCTAGCATGTCTCTTTCTTCTCAGGTTAATGGTGTTGCTAAAAGTTCTTACTTTCATCTTCGTAGAAAAAAAACTTTTGCCTTTCCTTGACGACGCTACTCTTCTCCTTCTTTAGTTTGATCTAGGATTATTGTAACTCGCTCTACTATGGTCTTCCTGATTCTACGCTCTATCTTTTAAGTAAAGCTTTTAACTCTGCTGCTCATCTAGTTGCTCGCGCCCTTTTCTCTTCTCATACATCACTAATCTTTTTCTCTTGCGCTGGCTACTTATGAACTATAGAATAATTTTAAAAATTTACACATTTATGTATAAGTCTCAATCTAAATTATTTCTTAAGTACTTATCAGATATATCAATTGAACATAAACGCCCTAGTTTGCGATCGTCTTCTTGTTCTCACTTCTTAACTCATGTTAAACACTCTTTTGCTAAATCTGCATTTGCTTTTTTTGGCCATTATCTCTGGAAGTCTCTACCTCCTTCTCTAACTACTTCTCCATCACTTTCGAAGTTCAGAGCGGATCTCAAGACCTATCTATTTGCAAAATTCATTGAGGAATGTTGTTGAACATTGCGGAAATAGCGCTTTATAAACTAATTGATAGATTTTTATTGATAAACATTTTGTAGTTAGTATAATTTTTTTCTTGGAAATTTGTTTCAGAACTCTAACATATGAAGATCCACCTCAATATTCTAATAAAAGATTTCTTGTGGTTATATTTGTTAACTGTTAATTGTTAATTAAGACAATGGGTGAAATATTATTAAAAGATTACTCACCTATTGTAGAATCATTCTATAAAACGTCAATAAATGAAACTATATGTAATAAATAAACTATATGTATGGCGATCTTCGAAACAATTTTTTATAACAACTTTTAAAAATATTCAAAAAGAAAATTCAATTAACAGCTACCTATTTTTAAAAAATGTAATTAATTACAAGAAATTAAATTCCTTTCCATAGCAAATTGGACCAGTTGTTTTTTGAAGCCATCGTTGGTTAAAATGTTTGGGCGATGAATGAGAATCTGCTTGAGAGCAACATTCAGGTCCATCCTACTATACTCAACTAAATATGCGAGACAGAGTGTTATGCTGCGATTCATGCCTTGAAATTATGAAATGTCGTTTTTAGGCCATTTTAATGTCTTGAAATGGCAATATGTCAAAATTAAAAAAAGTTAGTTTATGAACTTGATATAGTTAAGCAGTTAGCGTGATAATATTAAGTTTCCCAAACCTAATTCGCAATGAACAAAAGCTCTGCCACCACTTCTTCTGGCGGATTCTATAAATCGTTTGGCCTTGTCATAACAGCTTCTCAGGATTGGGAACGAATCGTTATCCAGAGCATCAATTTCAAGATAACTAGCAACGTGACAGTTCTCATTTTCGTATGGATTAGAACTTGATGACGTTGGAGGCTGAGAAATGGTGAGTAAAGATGGTGAACGAGAATGATAATAATCGTGGCTGTGTCTGACGTTTCTGTTGAGACTTGCTCTGCGACCGAACGATGAACCTGAAGATGTTGATGATGAAGACGAGGGTGATATGGATGATTTTCTTTTCCAAGGATGAGATGGAGCGCAGTTGAGGACGTGAGTTATCTTCAAACGACGCATCATGTTTATGTCGCGAGCGTCTGCTTTGCTGCCTATTTAGATAAAATTTATATACTCTATTCTAAAATTTTATTTTAGTTGCATTGTCAAACATTATTATCACAGGGAATTTTTTTTAATTTCATAATGATCAAAATATGCTTCACTCGAAGTTTAGAAAACTAACATTGTTTATAATATTTGTAATCAAATGTTAAGATTCCAACTACAAATTTTCACCGAAGACATTAAAGCAATTAAAATAACGTGACTTTTACGTTAACTTATTATTTCGCGTTTCTGTTTGCTTTTAGGCTACTTCAACTGATAAAGTCTCAAAATCAACCGGCCAGCATCCACTCACTCACTGACTCACCGCAATAGAGATGATCAACAAATTCAACAGGTCCTTGATTTGTGGTGTTGTATCTACCGCCAGCCAACACCTCGTTCAACTTCTTCAAACATTTTTCATCCTGATTCAGTGAGTCCCTGAAGTTCAGGAACTGCATGTACCGTTCCATGTGGTTCATATTGCAAGCTGTTGATGATGTCGGCAGCAACGATGTAAAAGTGATGATGAAAATGATGACACCGTTATAATTTATGACGAGATGAAGTTGAAGCTGATTGTTGTAAATGCTTTATCGGGATTCTGCCTCTAGCCTTCCTGCATCACTGATAAAAATCTATAATAATACAATCATGATATAAAAAATAAATAAATGGTTGGTAGGTGAATGCTTGATGTCGATCAGTTTTCATTCGGAAACTATTTAAAAAGCAATTTTGACGAGTTTAACACACAAATTATAAATTCTTTTGTGTAAGATTCTTAATTGTTTATAAATTATAATAAATTGTTTATATTTATAAATTCTTTTGTGTATAATTTATTTTCAACGTAGTTAATTAAAATTATTAATACTTTTGTTGGTTGTTATCCGAAGTGTAACAATCATCTTTTTGTCAGCAAAACTATTTAGGAACAATACTATAACGTTATGGTGCTAACGGCATCACAAACCCGTTTGTTACGCACCGTTGTTATCTTGGCAGCAACAAAAACATATTTGAACAGATAAAATTATTCAAACGTTCATGTTTGAAACTCCATAACAGACAGTTGCTAAACTTGAAAGCGAACATTTGCTAGGCAATTTAGCACTACATACATCATTATGTTTTACGAAAATGTAGATGTTCAAGCGAAATGATGAAACAAGCACACATGCGATTGTATTACCACATCCAGATGAACATAAAAAGCATAATAATAGACATAAGTAGCACACGTACAAACTAAGTAGAAATGTAAGCATACTGCATACATTTGCACTCAAACACACCAACCACATACATACGAGATGCAAAAGTTGATGAAACAACTTGCAACGCAATGCTATAGTTATGTTGCATACAGCAAGTCGCTGTATTTTTTCTTCAATCTATTTTTCTAGTTACCAGCCGGGATTGATACAGAAATAAATAAAACTATGTAATATGCTATGTAAAAATATGCCATCATAGGTTCAATTAGAAAATATGATACAACCTGTTGCACCTTTTTTAGCCTACATGTACTAATTACTACATCAATTATAAGTTAATAAGCACTTTACCAGTTTAACAACTTTGTCATATTTATAAGAATTGAACGAATATAAATCAACCGAATGCGAAAAGCACAAAAAATTACAAGATAATTATTTTTAATGACGTTGATTGACATTTTCAATTGAAAATATCCACACTCTGATGGGAATAAATCAGGGGGCACATAGTATGTAAGCATCGACGTTGTGCAAATATTATGTCATTTATATCACGTATTAGTGAGTTTTTATGCGCAGACAGCAACCAACATCGGCACATCAATTACTTTCTTGCGCTGTCGTTGGATAGTGTGTTCTCTATGAGCTCATGGTTTCCCGCACAAAAATATCGCAATATTTGAGTCCATATGTCTGTGCATCTAATCGCACTAAACAAGCAACCTCAATTTTGAATTGATTTGTAACAGTCATCAGATGAATTAAAATTGAGTACACTTGCAAGATACAAAACAGCTAGACAATTTTTATTGGGAAATGAAAACTGATATTGATTAAAATTATGCTACAATGGTCCGATAGATATATCGACTCCCTGGCCACCTATGGAAGATTCGAAACATTTGTAACCAAAGCAGTTCAATTCTTCAGCCATCTTCTCAACTGTTTCGGCTTTGCAGTCTGATAAAAAATGAAAAAAAAAATTAACATAAAACTCGATAAGAGATGATATTAAAAAAGCGATGAGTGAACTATTTGAACAGAGATGTAATGTAAAGTATTAAAGATTGAATAACAACTGACCAGGTGCAAGTAGGGCATACGCACATCCTCCGCCACCAGCTCCTGTTAACTTTGCATGCACGTCGTACTTCTTGCAAACTGCGACCACCTCGTCCAAACTTTTGTGACTGACCCCAAGGGACGCGAGCAAGTGTTGGTTCATGTCCATCAAGTCCTAACAAAATTTGCACTAGTAAAACAAAATACTAAAAATAAATAAAACGCTTACATAACATCAAAACCAAGAAATTAAATTGTTAGGGTAAGAAAAATTGAAATAAAAAAATTGATGATAACTTACATTGAATAAAGAATAAAGTTCATTCAATCTTCTGCAGCACTCATCATTTGAGTCACCCCGGTCAGTATTTGCAACATCCTCCTTAGGAGAGATGTCGTCGTTGACTGCAACTCCTGTTACATCATCCTGTCGATGTTTTGTTGTTTGTTGTCCTGCTTGTTGCAAATGTTTTTTCAGCCGTTCTCTGTTTGTTTTTAACTTCTGAAGTTCACAGAACTCTTCTAGATGATCACCGCATTTTCTGCATATGCCTTCAATTGCTTCCATGATTGGATTTAATATTTCTGGATACTTTGAATATTTTAAAATGATAATCGGTCATAATTTGTAATGACAGTTCATGAAACATTATAATCCAAATGCCACATCTGCATATCATTCTGCTAACCCGTGTAAAAGTTAAAAAATTATCATACGTAAGCGACTGAGGAAAAAATGTGAAAAATAGATTCATAATAAAATAATAATAACCTCATTTACTTTCTTTCTGACACGTTGCACCAAATGTTTTGTACTTCTTGATACGTTTGTATTGACTAGCAATATTTTCAAGTTGGGCATTCTGTTGCATGTTGTTGGTTAAGCATGTGAATACACACAATTACAAAAAACAAAATATTTGTATTAACTATTCGTGATAATAACACGTATCATTATAAAAACAATAACTCATATCAGTTGTTAATAAAAATGACAATGTTCAACACAACCTAGCTTGCATGATAATAGGTAGAATTATTTTCTAGTTGATGTGATAGCATTACAACGTATTTTTATCTAACTGAACAAGCCATTTTCATCTTATTGGATAACGATTTTATAATTTATAAACCCTAATTTAACTTTCCACTAGGGATGCACCGAAGTTCGGCCCCGGCCAAAATCCGGCTTTTTTATCAAATCCGGCCCCGGCCGGATTTGGTGGCCGGATTTAAGCGTCTATCGACATTTAAAAATGTTATAAATAGAAAAAAAAATTTCATTGAATTCAATTAATTTTATGTCAATAAGTTAAAAGCTAAGCATACATGACACATAATAACAACATCACTAATTGTGAAATGAGCTGGACAATTTTCTTTGTGCTATAACATGGGTTATGCATAAATTATGAGCTGATCTATGTGTAAAAGAACTTGTGCACGTGTTTATACTATATAATTGTATATGACGGATCATATAGCTATATAATATATATATATATATATACATAGAGATAAGCGCATAATTTAAGAACATGGTATGTTAAAGGTTAGGATAGGCATACATGACACATAATAACAACATCACTAATTGTGAGGTGAGCTGGACAATTTTCTTTGAGCTATAACATGGGTTATGCATACATTATAAGCTGATCTTTGTGTAAAAAAATTTGTGCACGTGCATACATGACACATAATAAAAACATCACTAATTATGAGATGAGCTGGACAATTTTCTTTATGCTATAACATGGGTTATGCATAAATTATAAGCTGATCTTTGTGTACAGAATTTGGCGTATCACACAGCTTATTCATATATTTGAATTAATTAACTATTTGCTTGGTGTTATTTTTTGATGTTCAACATGTAGATAACCGTAAATGTGAGTATTTTTTCTAACGTATGTAAAATGGTAACTAAAATCCGGCCCCGGCTCCGGCCGGTTTTTGAATTTTAAATCCGGCCAAGTCCGGCCCCGGCCGGATTTGAAAAACCTGAATCCGGTGCATCCCTACTTTCCACTAAATATAAATTTAAAAAATCGAACGATACAGCACAGCATTGCAGACATGAAGAATCCAATCCAACATACTTCTCAATGAAGATGATCTTCTTATCTTGGAACCACAAAGCACCACCTGCCATTGCATAAAAGAAACATGTTATGTCTCATGTTGAGGCACCAGGCACACCCCAAATAAAATTTTAACTCGTTGTAAAAAATAAAAAAAAATATCCACCAAAAAAACGCCTTAAAACGGCCTTTAAACGACATTTGTTCTTAGGCGTTTACGGTAGAAAGGGCCTTTTTTTGCGGAGGAGACACCTATTGTCATCAATTTTTTGCCATTTTTCAAAAATTTTCATGAAAAACCCCAACTTTTTCAAAATTGATAACAAATAACAAAAATAAATACACCATAAACGGAATAAAAATAAAACATTTCTAACAAAACCAGATGTACCATTTCTTACATACTAATCCAACAGAACCATACACATATTTACCAAAATGCACATGCAAGCAAACAAAACTCATCAAACCTTACAGTCTCACGATTTTGAATCAGATTACAGTTTCAATGTTCATTAACATAACAGCAAGGGACAAAACACCTGACCATCCATCATGACAAACCATACGTGGCCACAGAGTTATCAATTCCAGAAGGTGTGCCATGAATGATCTTCTCAGCAAGAAAGGACCATTTATTTATAAGCTGGAGGTCACTCCTTGACAGTTGAACTTTTGTAGGAACATCACGATGGTTGGAGTCATTTATTTCGGGCAATCCTGTTACAAAGCAATTCATGTTGAAGATATTATATTTACATTACATTAACAATATTATAACATGAGTATGAATATTATTATTAATGGAAACAACAATGTTAATTTGTTTCCGCATTACCAACAAAACTACGAAAATTTAAAAAATTTATAATTTGATAAGATTATTTATTACATAATAACAAAATAATAACTCAAAATGGGGAAAATAAGCAAAACAAACTTATTTTTCCTCGTAGGACAAGCAAAGCAGCGGTGAGGGAGACATTGAAGGCCGCCGAACTGCCCAGACCCGCTCCTATGGGCAATCTTGATTCAACTGCCATTTCAAAACCTACCAAAGCTCTGGAGAGGTCATTAAATTTAAAGATTAAACAATTAATTTTCTAATTAATACATTTTTAACTTTGCTTAATTGACTTAACTTAACAACTTTAATTGAATGCTATTAAAACAACATAAAATGTATTGAAAAAAAATATTGACATAATTTGTTGATAAACAATGCTATGCAGGTAAATATTTCCATATATGATCAATTTAAATTTACAAAAATAAAAAAATTCAAAATACTACTTTTTGTAATTCAAGATTAGATAGATGTACATAAGAGTTAATACTGCTAAATGTTCTGGTCGAGTATAATCATCTAGTTTCAATGTATCTTTCAACATTCCTAACAATGATTCATCTACTGCCACATCCTCAACATGATCTGATCCATCAGCTGCAAAAGTATTCCAAGCAATCCAAATAATCAATAAATTGATTAAAATTTTGTAAACACAATTCATGTACCTACTGAAGAATGGACACTGGCCAAATGATTAAGAGGCCATTCATAGGACTGACCAAAATCAAACAGTTTAATTCTAATGATTTCTTCTTGAACTTTTTTAACATATAAGTTACATTTCATGGCCAAACTTGTTGCAAGTGCTTTCTGTTTGTTGATGTGATTAAGTAAAATCTATTACATCATTTAAAGAACAAGTTTTTACTCTTTTTACTAAACATTTAAAAACCCTTAATTGAATTTTATTATTAATTATTTTTAAAATGTTGTTTGAAAAAACAAAACAACTTTTCCATAGACAACAGCATGTTCACCAAACATGATGAGCTTTCCAGGAGCTGAGACTGAAATTGACACATCCATTGTCATCTTTATAAGAAAGTTTTTTAAATTTTATTTTAAAATCAAATTTATGAAAGTTAGATACTTTTTTAGCATTGATATTTTACTTTTAAACTTTATATTTACAGTTTAAGGCTAAGTTAAGAACAATGGAATAAACTAATAAACAATGAAACAAGTCTTTTACTTAGAATTTAGAAGTAGAAGGTGGGAAGGAGGTACAGGGCAAGCTCTTTAGTCTTTAGTTAAGTTTAATAGTTTAATCATGATTAAAGTTTTTAATCAATGATTCTTCTTTCTTCTTTTGTAAATAATTATTAAATTAAATTAAAATAATCTAGAAGTTTAGTTTGTTTATTAATTACTATGGTAAAAGATAACATAACATGTTCACCATCAGATTCTGTTCATAAATAAACTTTATATATATGATAAATAATAAAAATATAATATGCCTGCTACTTACTTTGTAGTTTGTATGTTTGCTATACTACCTAATAATTTGTAATAAATAAATAAATAAATAATAATAGATATCATATATAAAATGCTAATTTAAATTTCATTTGATGTTGATCATGATCATGATCACGCCATCGTTGTCTCAAAATCGCGTCATATAATAATTATAATATTATTGCACAAACGACAAACACACACACACAAACACAAACAAACACACACACGTAGTATACGAAATACTACATCTTGCACTCTTACACTCCATTCTAGATTAACTTGTAACTTTCTTCTAAACTCCAAGCCTTAAGATAAAGGTACACGAACTCACTAATAAACACAAACACTAATACTAACCATAACTCACTAAACAACAAAAAATCGTACGGCAGAATTATACAAAACGTTTGTTTACCAAGGAACCATAATAATCAGTTGCCATTGAATACCAAGCTTCTGTAGTGTGAATTGATTTAATTTTCACAATAAAATATTTAACCTGTATTATTATATTGCTCTTAATTTATATGGTTTGGATTTTATAAATTCAAAAAATGTCCATTAAAATTTATATATATATAATGTTAAAATATTCGACGACACCTGGATAACTGTAATTTTTTAAGTTCTGTCGTCTTGGCGCGTTTCTGTTGGCATTTAAATTTTGTGAAAATTTTTTTCCAATTTTTATTAAAATTTTATTTTATTCACGTTTTTGATTGTTGGCAGCTGTAGAAAAGTTGAAAATGTCGCAATTCGAAAAGGGTGCCAAAAAGAAAATTAATGTCGAAGTATTTTTTTTAATTTTTTTTTATTTTCTGTTTTGAAGACTTGTTCTATCTCTAAAAGTAAAACTAAAAAAAATTATATTAAAATGTCATTTAATGTAATCGTAATGGTACTCCTACTCGACTCGACTAACTACCAATCCAATATTATACAACTAACTAATTCTAATACTAATAGCTATTTTTTTCACTAGCTGAAAATAGTAAAATATAAAAAATCATAATCTCATATCAACCTTTGCCTACTTTTTCAATTAAACTTTGATCAGAACACAGTGTTTGGATATTCCAAGTTTCGTTCTGCTTTCGGTAGATGGCCATCATTTCATGACAAAGAATCAGAGACTCTCATAGACATTCCACCTGATCATAATCTTTCCAAACTTTTCCAAAGAAGGTTTCAAATTGATCGAGAAATTGATGCATGTTCACCTATGTCTGCCAAAGAGGTATAGTGTGTTTATTATTTTATTGCCAATACACTTTTTAATTATATTGTTCATAAATTTATATTTTCCAAATTTTGTTTCTGTTGTTAAAACATTCGAATATTTTATTATATCTAATTACAATTTAAATTAGGTTCTACTTTGATTCAATTTTGTTACATGTTTTAATTTAAAGATAAATACAACGCACATAAAAAACACAACATTTGGGATCAACCACATGGAGGGCGGCTGGCCTAAAGACATCAGCTACCTCGATCAGGATCAAACTGTGAGGTACAGAAAGAAAGCAGAAAGAGAAGAATCATACATTCCAACTATGAACAATTTATGCAAGGTTGATAGGGTGTCAGAAGTTAAAAGTTCACCACTTTTTATTCAAATTTTTTGATTAATTTAACATTTGTATACTCTTTTGACAGGTAGTTTCAATTTCATTCAATTTTTTCTCTTGATGTATTAAAAGTATTTTGGATGATGATATAGGAAGTTAAAATCTTTTCTTCCACTTATGAATAACATTTTATAAACTTGTACACACTTTACATATTAACTACACATAAAAATGCAATTGTTTTAAAAATGCTTAAGATAAGAATAAAAAATAACTGAATTCTAAATTGCATATGCTAGTCAATGGAGGAATGCATCCAGCAGAACAACTCCATAGACATATATGTAAGGTACTTTGCCAAAGAACCCTTACTCGAATATCACCCTGAGGTCTCTGCCTCTGTTGCTTATAACCTTAGGTGAGTCTGAGAAAATGGAAATTATTTATTTCTGATAAAAATTCATTCATGTTTTTTATTTTGTATGTTTTGTCATTGTTTGTGTTTTCATGAATAAATTTACGTTGATTGCTTTAGAGCAAACTGAATAGCTTAAGATGAAGTTGCTATAACTGAAAGTGAAAGCATCATACTAGCATGCAGACTTAATGACTTAAACAATTGAACACGTAATGCACCATCCATTCATCCTTCAATTCACTGTAGGGACCCCAGTGGATTAGGTCGAGGCGTGTCTTGTTTAACATTTCATCCCAATGAGGGCAGTGAGAAGATTGGGGTGGTGCATTGCGATTTGGATTTTGAAGAAATTTTGAAACCCTGTTATGAAAGTTACATATGGAGAGTAGGTCAGCTCTTGTGCTGATTGCTGATTTAATAGTCATTTATATTTTAAATTTTTTTTTGATATTAACTAACAACATTAATAACTTTAATTTGTTTTACAATTGTTAGGAAGAAGTAATCATTAAATTGTAAATTTAATTTTTCCAGAGAATCCATTCCAGCCTGAGCAGATCCTCTACCCCACCAGTCCAATGCTGACCATGCAGTACAACTACAAGGATAGCAACCTTATTGCCGGTGGACAACATAACGGACAGGTGGACATTATATAACATGCATATTGTATTGTAAAACGCAAGCCTGCCACTTATGAACAGTTTTGTATTATATTACATGTCCAGCACATCACATGAACAAATTGCTATGTTACACACACAATTCAAATTTAAGAACAGTTTTTGTTATGTTATATAAACATGCAAATAGAGGTATATGGACAGTTTATTGTTCTGTATGTTCCATATGTACTGTGCATACCATATGGAAAGAACATAATTAATAACTTTATTTTGTGTGTTAGGAACGTTTGCATCGATTTAACTCAGTTAATAAAGATATTTAGGCGTAATGAATGGTCTGATGTTTAAATTAGATGCACTGGTCTCGCTTAGTGGTTACGGGGTTCGATTCCTAGTACATCCCGCCTGTCACATGCAATTGGTGTGAAGATGCGTGGCTTGATGCGTATTCACGTACGGTGTGTGTGTGCGTGCGTGTGCGTGCGTGTGCGTGCGTGTGTGTTGTTGATTTTTCTGAGAATTATTGAAGAGAGAATCACCTTTAACATCGGGCGGCAAGTTTGTGTAATGTTTAAATTATTCTTTTTTATTTCACAGGTTGCCTTTTTTGACATTCGCAAATCAAGTAAGCCAATATCATTCACTGAAAAGTCGATTTCGCACACAGAACCAGTCAACTCACTTATCTGGATTCAATCGAAAACTGGATTTGAATGTTTCACGTGCTCAACTGATGGACAGGTTGCTGATAATGATGGTTGTGACGTTATCATTGATGATGGCGATGGTGACGATATCTTTGATGACGAAGATATCATTGATGGTGATGATTTCTTTAATGATGATGATGATATTGGTTGATCTGTCAAACATTTTAAGAACATATTTCACCCAATGTTTAAAAAAATTTTTAATGTCAGGTTTGTACACGATTTATAAAAAAATGATTTACTGATCATTCAGTCATTGAGTTTTCCGATTTTGAGCCGATTGTTCATTCTTCCATTCTTCTCTGTCCAGAGCTCTCTTGTTTCAGAGTGCTTCACAGATCGAAGGTTTGAAATGAAATGTTGTGTTGCAGGTTTTGTGGTGGGACATGAGGAACCTGAATGAGCATGCCGACCAGATGTGCATCGACTCTACCAGAAACAACGACATCAACATTGCAGAAGGTGGCATTTCTCTTGAGTACAGTCCAACTGTGGTCAGTCTCAATTAGTCTATCGATCAATCAATCATTCAATTAATTATTTAATCAATCATTAAATCTATTAATCAATCATTCGGTCAATATCCAATAAAACCATTAATTTATCAATAATTCCAGTCTGTCAGTCATTCACTAACTTATGGTTTTATGTAGGGCCATTTACATTCACGTGGAATGCAAAATTGTTTGGGGGAAGTTAAATTATTTAAAATGATACGTCCATTTGTTGAATTTGATGAAAATCAATCTTGCAGATAATGTTTCTTACAATTCTTTGAAAATGTATCTAAAAAATTTATTATTTAAAAATCGGATTTTTACGTCATGCTTATCAATGCCAACGCAAAATTGTGATACTTCAATCAGCCAACGAAGTTCATGGTAGGAACAGAGCAAGGCAACGTGTATTCATGCACCAGGAGAGCTAAGAATCCAGGTCTTTACAGTTTTTTGTAATAATAATTTTTTATCATAACCTATCAAGCATTATAGCTAACTAAATTTTATTAACTATCAGTTGTACTTTGTATGTAGATGCGAGCTATTTGATTGGGTTGGAAATAAATTGAGGCTGTCTTTATAATATTTTGCTCCGGTTGTTTACAATCACATCATGGTGTCTTGAAAAATGATCCAATTTGAATTTAGTATATTCAGAGAAGGATGTACTTAAATTAATGTTCTTTGTTTGTTGTAAGGGTACTTACTCGTTGAAGGTTGAATATATGAGTAATCAAGTCATTCAATTATTGTGAAATTATTACATAATTTTATGAAGATATCAGGTAGGTTGGTCACTGCTGAGTGATTATGGTTCTAAATATTTTTTTAAAATTTATTTTCTAATTTAGATCGTATCTAAATAATGATTATGAGAGTTTTAATAATTGCTTTTTAGCTTTTATTTGTTGTTCGTCGGTTACTTTTTTTAAACTCAACTATTCATTTATTTGAATTTCTATAACGTTCTTGTTCAAATATCTTGTTAGCGCAACGCCTATACGAATAAATTAAATTATTATAATGAGCAGGCTGAAATTTATGTTAATGTTCGCTTGAAAAATCAGGCTGAAATTTATGTTATGTTAAAATCAGGTGAGAAGATTGGACAGGTGTTTTCAGAGCATCTTGGACCTGTCTACCTGCTTGAAAGAAATTTTTATCTCTACAAAATTTTTCTAACAGTTGGAGACTACCATGCAGATGTTGGTTGGAGTTCATGTTTTGTTGCTATTTTCGTGGCTGTTATTGTGCTGGTTCAAGTGGTCGTGTGTTGTTGTATTGTTGTCAATAGTTTATGACTCTGTTGTTAAAATAATTTGTTTTTTCTTATTGGCTGTTATAAATATGTTTTTGAGCAGTAAAAATGGCTATTGGATTTGTTAGAAATGACATTAAAGTTAACAATTTGTGTTAGCATGTCACGACAAACTCATTAATATATTTTAACTTATGATCACTCTACAAATGATCGAACTTTTTTTACTGAAACGTATACAATAAATTTTCGTACAGAATTTTTTTTTCAAACTTCTCAAAATTTAAAAAAATAGATATGGAGCGAAGATTTTCCACATTCAGCACTGTGGAAAACTCCGTAAGTTATTGTGAACTTTGATATCGCCTCAAATTAATTTCATAGTTATGCTTGCAACTTCAATTATTATACATTAACTATTTCTCAGCGAGAGAGAATGAGATTTGCCGTGAACATCATCTAACAATGTATTTGTGTAAATACATAAATAATTTATATGTTGCGAATGATAATTAATTAATTATTATTACTAATAATTAGTATTAATAATTAATATTTATTATAAATATCAATAATAAACATTAAAAATTAATGTTTAATAATGTGTAGTAAGTAATTAATAACAGGTATTTGTAACAAAGGAATGTAGATGAAGTTTCAAATAAAGTTAATGAATCTAATTAGTGAACACCTTCCATTGATCGGACGTGCATAATTGTGAAAATATAATTATTCAAATTAGATTAGTAGTCAAATTAGATTTTTCCGAAAACTTTCCCACTTGAATGATAATAAAAATTGCATCTCCCAACATGCCAGGATGTACAACAGCCACGTGTTGCATGGCGGTTGGAGCCCGCCGAGGCCGGCTGTCTTCTTCCTGAGCAAGGCAGATGGAACAGTGGATGTGTGGGACCTCATGTACAAACAAAAGGGTCCTGAGTATTCTATAAAGGTTTCTCTTACACACTTCTGTTTACATCATTTCCAGATTGTTTTCAACTAATAAAATCATTTCGTTGTTGCAACTGATGTTCCATTATCCAATACATTATATTTAGCGCCTAGACGTATGCACAAATTTTGACTTTATTTTATTCTTTGTGTGTCAACCTCGTTCATTTATCGTTAAACTTTTTTTTTGTAGTAAAATTTTTTTTATGAATTTAACGGAACTGTTTAATATATGTTAAGAATACTTAATAATGAATTTTCATTACTAACATTACCTTTTAAAAATTGCAGTTGTGTGATGAACGCTTGTTCTCTTTGGCAGTGGAGGAGAAAGGAGAATTCATAGCTGTTGGCTCTGAATCAGGGGACACGTACATTCTTCAGATGAGTTCTGAAGTCTTTGAACCACAAAATACTGAGAAAAACTTCTTCCTGTTTGTAAGTTTATAAATTATTTTGCCGATTTTTTATTTAATCATTGCCGTGTCATTTTTTTTCCTAATTTTGAAGATTCATGAATTACCAATGATCACAAAATTTTCATGAAAGACAAAACTTGCGGTTATTTTCGGTTCAATAATTTTTTTAATTTGTCTTATTGTAATCTCTTTATGTTATATTAACTGAGAATAAAAATTTTATAGTTAAGTATTGGTAGCAAAATTCAAAGCCAGCCAAATGTTTAGATAGGTAAAATCTGTTACATTGTGCAATGTCAAATTCTTGTGGTAAATTTTTATTTAATTTTTACACAAACCTTTTAAAAAGACATGGAACATAAATCAAAAAAAATATTTAGTGTAATCTTTGTTGTTTCAACTTTAATTCCAGATGACAGAAAGAGAGGCAAGGAGAGAAAAGTTTTTGTCAGATAAGGAAAAAGACAAAAAAGTTGTAAAGGCTCAAATGGCAGCTGCCGCTTCAACGTTATTTGTTCGTTTTCTTCAATCATACCGTCAATTCTCGTTTCAATCATTTTAAACTTTTTTACAATAATTATAACAGTCCCATTAGTGTTAAAAAGTTTATACAATTTTTGTTTCGATTCAATTTCGAGTTTAAATTTTCACTCCCAGTCTGAAAAGGAAAAAGAAGAAATTAGTGAGCTTTTAAATCAAACAACAGATATTTTCTATGAAACCATAAAGGATGAAAAAAAGAAGTTAACTCAGCAATCTCCACAATTATCAAAGGTATTGCTCCATTGGCACTGTAACCATCAACTATCTGTCAAAATTGTTATTTAGTATAACTCTAAAATGATTCATGAAATCCGTTGTATATTTTTTAATGTAAAATTGGTATAGAGATTATTTTATAAAACTTTTTTTTAGCGATACCTGTGAATTAAGTTACAGCAGAATAGTGCATTAGGCCATTATTTATTTGTCCGTGATCCGTTAAACAGCAGGCTTTTTTTGGATCCTATGAGATAGAAACACCTTTTTTAGTTTAATTTAAATTTGATCTACGTGAACCAGTTGAAAGAATATTTATAGAAACTTTTTATAGAGATTTTGCTTCTATGCGTTAATGAAACGTCTTTAACAGTTTTCTCGTAATTTGAAATTGCTAGAAAATGAAATTCTTATCAGCAAAGATATAAACTTTTATGGAGTTCATTGACAGAAAGATAACAAGTTGAAATATTAATTTATTTTCTTGCTTGAGTCATTCCATTTGTTAATGTTGATGTAATGTTTCCTAATCGACTGGCACTCCTGCAACTCTCTTGTTAATTGTAAATCATAATTAAGGTTTTTCTAAATGATATTTACATCAACAATAAAAATGCAATCTCAATTTATTTTTCATCATTTCAAATCGTCCTAAAATTTTCGTTCACGTTCTTACTTACTTGACCCTATCATTGAATATAGAAGGACAGTGCTGACGCAAAGTCTAAGGACTCTCAGGACAAAACGACTTCGACGACTAGTGAAAAAATTCATGAGGAAGCAAGAACAGAAAGTGAGCCAAAAGTTAAAATGCCGGAAGACCCAACACTGCCCATGTATGGGCTGGAAGAGACTGTCATGCAAGACATTCCCGACCTGCCCAACGATTTCGATCTGAAAGTGGTTAAGCCTCAGGCAAGCTTCACTTAATTTCTTGCTGTTATTATGAGTTAAACATTATTATTAACTTGCTTTTGATGGTTCTGTTAGTAGTGGTGATTTCATTTTTTTATATCTTTTATTTTGTACCTAGTTATTACCATTGTCACTTCACTACCATACACTCAATTTAGCTCATTTGTTTTTCTACTTAGTTAATTTACGACAAATTTTTTCATCTATGGTCAATTTGTTTCAATTAATTTTTCCTATTGAACAGTTTGTTTGCCATGAAATAGACTACTCTGGCATGCAGGAAATCGATTTCTCACTTTTAGTTAGTTTTCTATTGTCAGCTTTCATTAAATACCATAATTCTACTTACGATCACATTAAAACCATTTTCTATGCATTCTAATTTTCAACTTTATGACCATTTGCAATTCACGTCCTACCTCGGAAAACCGGGTCTCTGGACGCAAAACGAAGATTGATTTGCAATTCACTATTGCCACTGATTCTTGTTACGTTTCTGTTTCGAAAGCTTTTTGTTATTATTGCTATCAAATTGCTTTAGTTCTGTTTATTTGCTGTTTTATATCATATCCACATTAAAACTGTTTTGCTTATCTGGCTGTTTATCGTAAATTCTTTTGTGACCAGGTATATTCAACAGTGGTTGTATATTATGCACCGGCGTTGTTTAAACCTCTACTTCAAAATCATTATTTCATCACTAAGAATCTTATAATTACAATCAACAATTTAATTGCTGTTACAATTGAACAATGATTCAACAATTCATTTGTAGTGTTATTGTTTCAACAGAAAGCAGGAGATTGCCCGGCAAGGTTGGACAAGGTATCAAGTCAAGATTGGGATTTGGCGGACAATGTAACACTTTGGAAAGGATTTCCACTTCCAGAATTCAAACCCATGTTCCCATATACAGCTATTAGTGATGATTTGAGAAAGAGTCAGCAGAGCGTTGAATTAGATGAGAACGAGCAGCAGCAAGCCAACTTGAACGTTCCTGCAATAAAATTTATGGAAGATGAAGAGTTGCAATCTTCTGCTCTGAAGGATGAGCTCCATCCAGCGGAGAATCAAATATCTTTCTTTCTTCAACAGCCAACACTTGACGCTAATGATATCCAAGTGTCAAAAATAGACCAGAGGGATACCGCTGATGACCCCAAATTGTTTAAAATAAATAATATGTTTACGTCACCTTTAGACGATCAGAATAAAGAGTTGATGGGTAAGCAAATGAGTCCACAGGAGTTAATGGTTCTGGTTGAAAACTATGGGTTGGGACACATTGTTGGAACAGCTATCTTTGAAGGGAATGAAGAGACAGCCAAAGAATTTCTTAGTACCTCATCTCACGTAAAGTCTACCACGAAAGTAACAGATATTGAAGAAGACATGTATGCACTGAATGCGGCAAACGATCCTGAAGCAGTAATGCTCGTATCGAGAAAGGATACAAGCAGCAGAAGTCATTATGGCCATCAAACACCTGTTAAATCTATCTCAAATTCTACCGATACTGTCAAACCAAAATTAACTGGGAATAAACTAACGGAAGAGGACGCTTTAATAGACGATAAAACTGTAGCTACTCAAAAGCCTGGACAAAAAAATATTAAAGAATTTGCCCCTGTTATAACAGCTCCGCGTCGTAGCTCGGTGCAAAGTGATGATTCGTTAATGTTGAAATTTGAAGCAGCAAAACAGGAATTGAATTCTCCAGGCAAAACTACAACACTATCCAAAAGTAAGTTTTCTGCCCCAATTTCGAGTCGTCCGACCGCTACTAACAGAATATCTAAAAAAATTAGAAAAATTTCAAAAAATCCTAAGCGAGCTTCTATAAACGCAGATGCGCAGAATTTAACGACAGAGGAATTAAATGGTGATAAGGAATTTCCAGATGCACCTCCAAAACAGGGCGATGATGCTGAGTGAAAATTTTATAGTTATGTTTGGAGTTTATAATAAAAATTAACCGGATGCTAATTATACATAAATGACTTTTCTTAATTCTTTTATTTATCAATACATTTATTTTTACAAAATTTGATGAGATTTTATTTTTATTTCAGTTTCTATACTTATTTCAATTTGTTTCAACTAAATTATTTTTCAAAAATCTAAAAAAATTACATTGGTTACGCTTGTCCATTGGATCGATGAGAACGATATTTTTCCAAATGAAATTGTAAAACTTCAAGTGTGATATGATAAGCTTTTTAAGTGCTGATTTGATATGATATTTAATAACTAAAATTTGCTCTAAAATACATGTTCTAGTAAAGTATTAAAGTGAAGTACCGACAAATTTAGGCAAACCATCGGCCAAATCCGTTTATAAAAATCATTCATATTGGTCAGGTATACATACGTAGACATTCGTGACTTGTTTTATGGAATTGAATAATTCATGTGGATCGCGTACGACTGTCAGCTCAGCAGTCTATACGCAGCCTTCCAATAGCATTCAATTCTAGCTTCCATCATGATGGATCGCTTTGAAATGCAGCGCCATTTTCACAACGTCGTCGTGAGAGATGACATAAAACTTCCTCGAAATCTAAATGATGTTGACCACCGGTTATTTCGTGCAGTATCATACCGGCGTTTGTATGTTTGATTCTTGTTTGTAATTTATGAAATCTACAGAATTTCTAGCGTTGGATTGATTTTTTATAACATTTCTCAATATTTCGAACCAAACCCTTGTCGTCGTTATTTATTTTATTAACGTTAGAATAATATATAGCTTACCAATTCATTCTCGAGTTTATAGGATCTATTTCTCAATCATCTTCACCACTTGTTGCAGTTTATCTAGAGAATTTGTACAACCATGTAGTTGCAGAATACGTAAATTATTAAATAAATTTGTCAAAATTATGTTTACAATGGAAAAATCCACTGACAATAAACTACCATTCCTAGACGTACTAATGCAAAATGTGCAACATTAATTTAAAACCTCAGTATACACAAAGCAACAAACAAGGGTTTATGCTTCAATGACAAAAGTTAATGTTGTCAAACATATCTAGAGAGTAAACTATAGAAACAGGCTGTTAAAAAGATATGCTGCAAATTAAAATTTGATCGTGCATCATCAGTTCTGAAGGAGATGCATTGGCTACGTGTTAGACAAAGAATCACGTTCTAGTTGGGTGTAATGGTATTTAAAAGTTTGAATGGTTTGGCTCCGAAATATTTAGAAGATAAATGTGTAAGAGTTTATCTATGTCATGACATGGGCGTCTAAGGTCTGCTGATTCAAATACGATGTATATCCGAAATCGGAATCTGAAAACAGCAAATAGAGATTTTGCAGTTGCTGGGCCTGGTTTTTTGGAACAGCCTACCTATCGAACTACGTATATCCGGGTTATCATTAGCTGAGTTTATAAAACGTTTAAAGGCATAACTATTTGGTAACTCTTAACAATCTCCACCGATGATAGATTTGCTTTCAACATACTATCTATCCCTTAGCTATTACTAATTTCTACGAAGAGAGCGCTGATGAGAAGCAATTATAATTGGCGCTATACAAACTCAAAATTCAATATATATATATATATATATATATATATATATATATATATAGAGCATATGTTTACTCGTATGATGTATATGGTATGCAGTACTGCATTACAGTGTTATACATGTTGAATTCAGCGTGCAGGATATACGTTAGATAGGTGCCGAAATAGGATGATTGATGTCCGACCTATCTCATATTTCATATTATAGAAACAAGGTAAGTTTAATTATCATTGGCCAGGATATTTCCTGTTGACCCTTATTGGAATGTCTGAAATACTATTTTTAGCTCTACGGTGATCAATCATAAATAAATTTAAATACCTCTGCGTATTTAAGGATTCTCGTTTATACTGTTGCATACGCCAGTACATAAATTAACTGTCTGAATGCTGTTTAAAGATAGGAATGTACATTTGTCACTGGCAAATGGGCCTTGAACAGCAAGTTAGACAACAAGCTAGCAAACTGATCAAAAGTACAGAAAACAAAACATTGCCAACATAACCACTGCCTTCGCACGTTTTTTAGAATATTCATTCTTTAGATTACACCAACCCAGCTCGGTGCACGATGATTTGTTTGATCGTTCGTTCACTCGTTTGTTCGTCGAATGTTCGTCGTCCGAATGTTTTCATCCGAGTACATTCACACATGTTTTCTGAATTAACATTCGTGGTTTGTGATAACAAATCTGAAATGTTCAACGCGTGCCATAACGTTAATGAAACATTACTTAGTCCACTGTATTAATGAAGCTTAGGAAGAGCAAGCAAATTGAATGGGCCTCTTAAAATCTACGTCCACTTCTGAGTTGCACAATTAATCCCACTTTTTTATTGCAGGCCTATTTATTGATGTATATTTTATGACTAGTGTTTCCTACATGCATGTTTCTATCATATATGCGTATGTTTATTTATTTATTTATTTTTATTTATATTATATAAATATATCGTATGCGTACATACACCTTTATTAATTTGTATGTACGTATCCTGATACAACACTGTTGAGTTCATTCAAGTAAAACATTTCATATTAATAAACAGATAAACATCACCATGATTCAAATACAAACAGACTCAAATGAAGCATGTGGTAGCTGCCGGCATGCAAAATTTCAAATGTACTGTACATACACGTATTAAAGTTTGATTTGAACGCATACGTGAGTGTAGAAGTATGTATTGGTTCGTTTATATTTGGATGCGTTTGTGCGTGCGTTCGTGCATGTGCTCAGAATCCTACCGCACGCTGGTTTACGCACGCAGCCTGTTTAACGCGGAAACATTTCAGAGCACACGCAAGTAAGCATACCTCGCTTCAAACAGCAGGTTGTACTCGGTGCTATTTTGAGTGTTATGTTGATTTTATCGATGCCATCATGCTCTAAATGCAAGTTCATCTTAATTTGTACCAAAATTTATTCTTTCTCTATCTTAAGCTTGAAATATTTACGAGGTTTATTCCGTTCAAGAGTTTTGTCAACGTGCTAAAGTTTTGTTTTCAAGCCAACCTAACGACCAGCCAATTAGTGAATGAACCAACCGACCGACTCATCAATCCACATTTCAACTGGTGAATCAAGCAAACAAAAACCCATGAAGCAAACTACCAACTGCAACTGCTGATTAAGGCATGCATTTCGTATTTCGGTGCACTTTTGATGAAGACTCGCTGACGTCATTATTTGAATTCGAACTGTCTGCATCAATTTAATTTATTCTTATTTCTACTGAAATATTCATTCATTTAGTTAGCAAAAAAATTGAGGCCAACAAAATAAAATCGTTCAGTAAAGTGCCAAAACCTATAAATTTTTTAGCTATTTATTTAATAAGCAATCTATCAATATAATTATTTTTTTGGCAACAACAACTCACCCATTTACTCCCCCATCCATCCATCTGCCAATCCATTTTTTATTTATTTATTTATTCATCCATCTATCAATCCTTCCATCTTTTCATCCATGCATCCATCAATCTATCCATCCCCATTGGCAAAGCTCATCCACTAAAGATACGTGTTTCGTGACAACAACAACAACAACAACAACAACAACTACTACTACTACTACTACTACTACCACTACTACTACTACTACTACTACTACTACTACTACTACTACTACTACTACTACTCAAAGTTCATGTCGAATCAAATTAATTAAAAATTGCGATAAAGTATTTTACAACATAGCTCGTCCTTCAAATGAATAGGTACATTTAGAAGAGATTAAATCAATCACTACTTCTATCGCAATAAAGAGTTGAGGTGAGAGCTTGTAACAATTGATCAGACCGTAGATTGTTGACCAAAAATGTGTTTGTTCGTCGGTGCAGTTTCTTTTTCTCAGCTTGAACGAGGGATGTAACATAGGTCTGTCCTCATACTCATGTCACTTGCTTTGCACCAAGCTCCGTTTATATCTATTTATTATCTAGAGAACTCCTGTCATGTTGGCGACTTTAATTGAGAAGTTTTTTTCGAAATTTGAATTGTGAGTATTGTGAAAAATTATAACATTAGATACATCAGTTGAACGTACGACGCTATTGTTTTTATAACTTTTATAAGTAATAAAAATATTAAAGAACAACAACATCGAAATATCAACAAGCATTAATGACATTAACGACATTATTTACCAACAGAACATCAAATGAAATTTTGTTTGTTACGTAACTGTGATTTAAAAAGTCATGGTCAACCGTATTGCAAATAATCACGAATAAAAATGTTTGGCGTGATATTAGCAAGATTTGTTTTAAAAACACACCACACACACACACACACACACACACACACACACACACACATCACACACACATATATATATACACACACACACACTACACATATATATACACACACACACACTACACATATATGGACGCACACACACATCACCACCACTTAATCACACAAACACACATACAACTAACAACCATCTGAACAACTTTGCTTCTTTTTGTAAATTGCTCTTAAATCTCCAGAGCTCAAAAATGTGGAAAGAAACTGCCTTTAAATCCTGCCATATTAGCTACTACTACCACCATCACCTCCATACTCCACGCAAACGGGATGAAATAATTAAATGAAAAAAATAATTATAAATAATATTTATAATATTTATTAAAAAATTATGTTATTATCCGAAATAATATATATACAAGAATTTCAATGAATACTATGAGCGGAATTAATGTATAGCCGGTATTTCATTTATGACAGTAACAATAGATAACCGGCTCAAATATTAATTGAGTTATGAACCTTGTAACTTAGTAACTTATTGTTGGATGGAGGTTTTCTGCATTCATCTGTCATTAATGTTTTGTTATTACACCAGCTCGCTACAAAATATACTTTTATGTCCATGGTCGTTTGATTGGCTTTCCACTAATTTGTCTGCGGTGACTCGTTATTGTTGTTGATGACACCGATTCTGTTGTCGTTATTGATGCCATTGGTGCTGTAGTTGAAGTCATCTCATCTATGCTGTTGTTAATGTCATTGCTGTATTTGATGATGATGTTTTTGTCGTTGCTGTTGCTGTCAATGCCATTGCTTGTAGTTGTTGATGATCTCATTTCATTGGTGGTATGACGCTTTGACGATGACGCCATTTAATTTTTTTCTTATCGAGGTTGCTTATCACACTTCGTATTGGTCATCAGCTGTCGTTTATTAGTTCAATGTCACGGTCAAACAACAAGAACAACAACACGTTAAACGTAAACAACTAAAAATATGAAAGTGCGTTGCGTGGAGTGCAAACATTAAAAACACTCAAAAGGAAGGTAAAAATGTAGGTTTTATTTTGTCAACAATGAACAAACAAAAACAACTACAACACGATTTCTAAAAAATTACCACTAAAATTTCAATACTTTTAAGAAAATGCTTCAAGAACATCATCAACAGTTACAAAAATAACAATAAAAATTAAAAATAATAAATTATAAATGGCTCGACTTTTATAAAAAATATTTTACTTCATTGAACTTAAAAAACATGAGAACCAAACAAAGCCATCCCACAAGCAAAACCATTTCACAAACATGACACAAAAAGCCCATGATAACAAAACAATACTATACACATTGAAATGGATAGTTTTAAAAACATTATTTATGACCATTAGCAACAAACATTTCTCTGACGCATCTCACAGAAAGAATATTTTCATCCGAACTGTCTTAAAATTTATTAAAACATCTTATATATGTGAACCGTGTATTCTACAGCACACAGTTGTAAAGTAAAAAAAATTACCAGTGTCAACAGCCGCTACAACACTTATAACAAATTCAACAACACTCAATTAACAACTTAGCAAGCCACCAACAGTACCAACAACACCGCAACAACAAAAACAACAACAGCAACAACAACAACAACAGCAACAACAACAGTGATGACGACATGACTGTTATATGAGTTGAGACAAAGGAACTAATTTATCGGTTGCAACCATTGGAACAACGTCCGTTCAAGCACGACTCAGTTAATTTGATACAGCCGACAGTTAATTATCCCCTCTCTTTTTTCTCTCTCTCTCTCTCTCTCTTTCTCTCTTCTACACGCTTATCTCTTTTTCCCCATTTTGTTTCTTTCGGAATTTTCTATTTGTTTCCCTCTTTTTTTAAATTTTCACACTTTCTTTTTAATTTTCTTTTTTTAATCCCTTATATGCAACTTTTTTTCCTAGTTTTGAAATTTGAGTTTCTTTCTGTTTATTTTGATTCCTTCTTTTTAATCTTTTTTCATTCATTTTTTCTTCCTTTTCCTCCGCCGTTTCATCTTTATATATATTTTTTCAATAATTATTTGTTGTTAAAATCAAATTCTTCGAAACAGTACCAACATTTCTGCTTTGATGCATTTCCTTTGCTTCTTCTATTTCATTTCTTTTATGTCTGTTTGAGAAATATTATTTTCATTGTGGTCTCAAAACAACATCCCGTTTTTCAGATTTCAATTTTTTTATTATTTAACAAGTTTATTCAACCAGTAAACATAATAAAAATTTGAAACAAATAAATATAAATAATATCCAAACACTATTTTAAAATATAAACAGTCCAAAAAATTTATAAAAGAAGATAAAACAATACGCTGGTGGTGAAACTGTAATGTAACAAAGTTAATAGTCCGCAGGAGAAAAAATATACAAATAACCATATAAAAACACTTTTTAAACCAAAAAATAAAAAAAAAACAAATGCACAAAATGTTTAAGGTAGTAGAATAAAGACAATTATACTAGCGCAAATGAAAATTAATTTTACAGTTTTATTAGATAAAATTTTTATTCGTACAATATGCGTAAGCATGTTTGTTATTTTGTTGTTTAAACTTTTTATTTACCATCACAAAACATGAAAATTGCGAATTTTGATCACTTGACATATTTGATTAGATCATTTCTATTTTAGTCTTCAAATTTAACTTATCAATATGTCTCAGAAATTTAAACTTGTTTCACTATTTTAATTAGGGCTGACAAAACGAACTCCTATGGTAAAAATATCACAAGTTAATTTTCTGTAAAATGGTTCATAAAAAAAGTTGCATTCCATTAACTCCCTCTGAAACAATGTGGCAAATGTTATCTTGCAGATGTTAACCTGCTAACGGTCATGTTGTCAGAAATACCCTTAAATAATTGTTGTAAAGCTATTGGTCATGTTAATTTGAATTTGAAACAACTATTGCTATTATTAATAATAAAATTACTGTTAAACCTTCCATTACATTATTACTATTTTTACTGGATCAGCAACATTAGTTGTTACTCAGTTATTACTGCTGTAACCACAATTACTACTTTTTCATTACTAACCTGTTGGTAGAATAATTTTTAATATTGTTTTTTCAATTTATTCATTAAATTATATTTACTATTATCTCAAAAACATGTGAACGTTGCCTACATAAAATAAAGTCTACACTGGTCTGTTCATAAGTAATATTTATAATTTGATTTCAGTTTTATTAATGATGGTTTTATCTTAAAAATTGTTTAATAGTTTTTGTACTAATAATTTTTTCAATTAATTTTTAACATTACATCCAACGCAAATATTTCTGAAATATCATCCGTAGTTTTTAAAGCAAATTATTTTCGCACGCTTCCAAATTTTTTGCGATGGTATGTTTGTTTGCACAAGAAGACTTCATGAAAAATGAAAACATAAACAAAACTTCTTACGTCTCTGAATTTTTTCTCCGTTTTTATGCGTTTATGTCGTGTTTCCATATCATCATTGTGAGTTACAATGTGTTTCATTGCATGTTTTTGAATGCAAATATGTGTTTGTTTGTTTGTATCTAGAGTACTTTTGTGGAATAAGTAGAATTTCATTTATTTTATTTTTCGTATGTTTGTAAGTAAATCAAGATGGCTACATTTAAATGCTGTATGTGCGCGAGTCGTTGTTTATCGGCAACATATGTTTGATGCGTTTTGGCACTTACATTCAAACTTGTAGTACATTGTTGTTGATGTGAATTAACGCACGTGTACGTAAACAAAATTTGTTTCTCGAAAATTTGAAAGAATTATTTCGAAAAAAATGCTAGAAAAACGCATAGAAAGAGTGAATGCTGCGATGCACTTAACTGAAGAAACAATTTGTACAAGTAAATTATTTGTATCCAGCCTACTAATGCACATATGTGTACAAACATAAGCGATGCGTATACATACGTGCACATAATACGCGTGTAAAAGTATACAGACACATACAAACGTACAAATATGGGTACACACACATTCATGTATAAAAATGCAATGTTTATTTTCAATCGCGTGTACAAGCGTTCCTACTGAATTTGATCGTCAAACACGTGCGTTTGCGTTTGTTTACGCTGTCGTTGGCGATGGTTATACATGTGCAGACGCGCGTATGTGTGTGCGTGCGATCGTGTGCGTGTTTGAGCAAACAATAAAAAATTAAGAAAAAGAGAGATAAAAAAAGTAAAAATTTAAAAGAAAGTGTAGAAAAAAGAAAAAAATATTGTTTAATTAACGATGATCGTTTGAGTTTACGTACTGAACGAGTGGATGGGTGTGTTTAATTTATTTCGCGGCTGTTGCTGATGATTATGATTAGAATGATGATGAAGAAAATAAAAACAATAATGATGGTGATTATGATTGAAATGACGATAAGTATGATTTAGGAGATGATGACGATGTTGATGAATGAAATTTTTCCAGCCAAAGTAAATTGATGCCTGTCATCGTCATTGGGAGAAGTTGAATGAGGAATGCCTCGTTCGACGTTTGTATCTTTGGCATTGTTGTTGTTTTGTTGTTGAGTGTTGGATGTAGTTTGTTGTTGCTGCGTTTTATGTTGTTGCAGGTTGCCTGCTGTCCCGTTGTATGACTTGTTGCTGGTTTGTTTTTGTTGTTGTTGTGGATGTTGTTTGTTGCCGTTGTTGTGGCTGTTGTTTGTTGCATTTGTTTAGTTTTTTTTGTCGAGTTGTGTTGTGTATTGCAAGAGGAGTTGTGTTATATTTTTATGTCTTGCCTTATTTTTGTGATGTTTATTAAAATGTTTAATTGTTATCAATACTACTACTAGTTCTACAACTACTTCTACTGCAACTACTACTACTGCATTTACTCCTTCTCCAACGACAACAATAACAACACTAGACTACGTCCTGGTGACAAATAATTGAATAGTAGTAGAATGAAAACTGCGTCATTATTGTTATTAAAAAATCAATAAAGTTTCAATAACGTTGGAAAAATATTTAATATTTGAAAAAAATTGTGATTATTTTGAGAGCTCATGACCCAGATAAATAACATTGCGTGTTCTCATTCTTATTGTTTCCTGTAGAATCGAGTTTCAGTTTAAATGTATCTGTCGCCAATGGTTGTTGTTGTTAGTTGCTACAGACGTTAGTTTCGCTATTGTCGTTGTGTTAGTGTCATCAGAGTGTAGTTACTGTAATGTAGTTACTTTTATGTATTCTGTTTAGTTGAAAAAAAGAAGAAATAATGAAAATAAATATTTCTACTTGGTACGTCTTTGATTGATGGACGACTCGGTCAACGTCTACATACAAATGAAGAGAGTTATACACATGTGCCTCTGTATGTGCGTCTGTGTAAGTTTGTATGACTTTGGTGTGTGTGTGTGTTTGTGTGTAAGTTTATTAGGTTTATCGTGGGTTTAAGTGTATACGATTTTTTTTGTACGAATCATGTTGTGTGTGTGCATGTGTGTGTACTCTCGTGTATGGTGTATGAGTATAAAAATGTGTGTGTGTGTGTAGATTTGTGTATGCGTGTAGGTAGCTGTGGATTTGTAAGTGTTTGCCGTTTTATGGGCGCTTTGTGTGATTTGTGATTCTGTGATTGTGCATGCTAAATATTCGCTCGCGTAAGATTGATTTTCTTTCTTTTCATGCTAACACGCTCACACCACATACATTCACGCACGCACACACACACATACATATATACGTAAGTAGGTATGTATATATAAAATATTGAACAACAATAGTTTGAATAAATTTTCATGATGAACTTTGATAATAATTCTATTTTAAATAAATTGAACAGTTTCCAGAAAGTTCTAGTATGGGAAATTGAAAAGACAAAATTTGAATTGATTATTACCGACAACTCGGTGGAATTCATACAATATCCTACTGTTTTAAATATAGTCTTCTTCCAACATATATTTAATTAATATACATACATAAAATTGATATAGATATACATAAACGTACAGAAACATACATAGGTACGGGCCCTAACCCTAACCCGTACCGTACGGCAATCACGTGCTAGCTTAATAAAATTATGCATGTATAAATCTCTTATACATTTATTAAATGATTACACTCTTTTCATGCCAGGAAGGATGCAAATTTTTGCTTTCGTTCTTGGAATGTCTTACAACCCAGAGGTGGACATGGGTCCATTTTTACTGACCCAACCCAACCCAACCCATCACTTAACTCAACCCATCCCAACCCAACCCGCCTGAAAATGCAACTTTTCAACCCAACCCGACCCAACCCAACCCACGACCCATCTGCACGAGTCGCAATTTTACCAAACAGGCAAATTTTTACAAATGATATTTAAAAAGCAGAACTCAAAAATACAAGATCATATGTGTAATAAAACACACTGGTGAAGTAATTACACTGCAAGTGTAATAAAATAACATGAAAATTAATTAAAAATTAAATGTTACTAATATTTTCCCACAACAACGTCAGAAACATCAAACTTTCCATATTTGGCACCTAACTCAACACAGCTCTGCATCAAATTGAGAAGCCCTTTATTTTCAACAGATTTGAATGAGTGGTAACCATCAACACAGAAAAAGATCTGTCTATGCTTCAACATCATTAATTCTTGAGGAGACGGTTGAATTTTTCGTTTCAAGCATTGCTGGATTTTCAACTGTGACTTTGGCAAGACTACAGCACAATGTTTAATATGTTCTTGCTGATTTTTAGTGCCAAAGTTTTTACCTGATGAATCTTTAAACTGATATACCTTATTGCACTTAATACAAGCACAATAGTAATTCACGGTTATTTCGCTTTCATCATTTTCCTTTTTTTGAAAAACCATGTGAAATTTCTGCCAGATTTCTGATTTTAAATTTGTGGGTGCGTTTAATATATACCACCCTGTTTTTTCTGGAAAAAATAAATATTTAAATACTTAAGTATGTTCAATCAATCAATTAAATTTATCTAATGAATGGGATTTCTAAACTTCAACAGCGCCCAACTAAAATTTGAAAAATAGACCATTTCTAGGTAGAAAAAAGAAAGAAAATGAAACATGAATATCAGGTAAATAAGTAAAATGAGCAATTAAGAAAAAATTCTGATGTCTGTAAAGTGTAACTGTAAAGACTGAAGAGATTTGAAATTATGAAAAATAACAAGTAAATCTTTAAAAAAAGAATTAAAACATAAAAAATGTAAAAATGTTAATGTGAAATTTATTAGATTTTTTACTTTCGCAAACTTAGCAAATTTAAATCACACAAACCTCTCAAATGACGCTGAATTTCTTCTGATTCTGCCATACTTGTAAATAAAACTAATTTTCTCGATCGGAAAGAAGTTAACTTTTGCTCAACTCAATAATCACAAAAAGAAAGTGGAAACGATAGACCAAAGATACAATGATATTACAGCGATATAAAATACACCGATTATTAACTAGTTAAAATGTTCGTTTAAGAATAAAAAAAAATACAGAAATAAATTATTTATAATAAAATTGGAAAATTTCAACCCAACCCAACCCACACAACTTTAAAAAATTTGGACCCAACCCATCCCAACCCATGGGTTAACCCAACCCATGTCCACCTCTGTTACAACCTCCTGAAATATTATTAGCACCTCCAAGTTTTGTCACTGCTATCGAAGGCATCAATTATAACAATGTGGTTACTTGTTACGTAAATAATGAAACCCTGCACAACAGAGTTTGTCAACTAAATTTCAATTGTTACTCAATCTAAATTATTTCCTGAGTACTAAGATCAGATATATTAATTACACCTAAACGGACCGGTTTACGATCGTCCTCTCGTTCTCACTTCTTTACTCCTGCTAAACATTCTTATGTTTAATCTCCATCACTTGCAAAGTTCAGAGCGGATCTCAAAAAAAGACCCATTAGTTTGTGAAATTCTTTGATGGTGCTTTAGAAACTAATTGGTTGATTGATTGATTGATTGGTTGGTTGTTTGATTGATTGGTTGATTGATTGGTTGATTGATTACTTATATTTTGCTGCTATATACTAACACTTTATTATTAGAAACGACACAAAACAACGTGAATTTAAAACTTTACATTAACGGTAAAAAACAAAAAAAACCAATTTGTTGCTATCTCTTAAGCTTTAATTACAAAATAATAATATACAAGACTAAAAACCTCAATCGTAGCCAGCAATTTTAAAGTTTGGTACGGTTCGGTTCGTTTCCCATTTCTAGTTGGCGCAGTCCGGATCACTAAAATATAATTTCACCAGTGAATTTTCAACTTTCTTTTGACAAGGTTGAAAATTCCAATGCTCTCGTTTAGGTGGTTCATTAAACGTCGTTACATTTTATAAATGATTTTCAACATGGTAAATAAGAAGATCACGCAAAGAAAGTTTAAACTATAATATTAATATATCTTATATATTATATATATATATATATATATATATAATAAAGTTTAATAAAACTGTTGTTAGCATGATGAATTTGGATAATAATTTTTTTTCAATAAATGGAATAATTTCCAGGAAACTCTAGCAAGAAAAATTGAAAATACATACTTTAAATTGATTAATGCCAGCAATTCGTTGGAATTCATACAATACCGTATAAAATATGGTCTCCTTCCAGCATGTTTATATATAAATATATATACAAATACATATATATAATTTTAATATCATATGTGTATTACATACATGTGTGCAAACTTCATTTATGCTGCGCATCAGGCAAGACAAGTCATGTGCATCATATTCGCTTATTAGGAGTTTTATATGCACTGACAAATAGTATAATTAAAACTACATACATTTATACATGTATGTATTCATCTATATATGTAAAAAATATGTATGAATATGTATATTATGATAACTATGTGCAAAGTTTATGAATGTATGAAATAAATATGTAATGTTAATATATAGGTGAACATTATAAATGTATGTTCGTTGTGAGCATATAAAAAGAGTTGGATGCGAGCAAGTCTTCTAATCGGGCGATTGGCTTGTTTGGTCATTCCTTTATCGTTTACTCATTTCATCATCTACTCACTCACTCATTTTGAAAGTTTCGATTGCAATTCGTTTAATATATTCATTGATGTATTTGTAAGAAGAATTTTGAATAAATTAATGTAAAGTTATTTGATAATTAATTAACAGACTATAACTTTATTCAGTATATATTTTTTGCAAGAATACCTGTTGTTGAACTCAGAAATTTCTAATTTAAAAAAGAAGAATAAATAAATGCAATATTAAAAAAAAACTTTCATTTTGTTTGATGTTGATTTGTTTCAAAAATTTGTGGATTTAAAATAAAAATTCTGTTGGACGTTTCCGACTATCATCAGCCGTTAACATAGGATACTCCCTTCCCTACTACCACAAAAATAACTGCCAATTTTTAAATTTAATTGTGAAAATAAATTTTATAGATAATTAACACACACAAAAATAAAAATAATAAATTATATTTTTTAAAAAATTGTAAAAAATTTAATTTTTGAATTTTCTACTCTCTCCCTCTCTCTTGTTTTCAGAGAGGCTTAGAATTTATTTCGGAATTTTTTTTATCATTGCTCATCTTAAGAGGATAAGCCAGGACGTGAAGGTTACTAATCTTAAGTTTTGAAAATATTTTTATTAATAATAATAATAAATAATAATAATAATAATAAAATTCTTACGTAGCAAAAGATCGATAACAATAGTAGTATTACTATTTTTATTATTTGTTTAACAAAATCAATACAATTTTATTTTAACATAATTAACGTGACTTGACAGATTAACAATAATTTGTTATATTTCAATATCAAAAAACAAAAAAAATTAAGAGCATATGAAAAAAATAAATAAATTTTCAGAAAAATTATAATCAATATCTTTATTTCGCGGTTGTTTGAATGGTTTAGAGGTGTAATTAAAATAATATTGATCGTTATAAACCTCTATATCACGCTGTTAACATAGATTATAGGCTTATAATAATAATAATAATAATAACAACATTAAAAAAAACAAAACAATTACGGTGATAATAACAACAATAACCAGTCACAACAACAACAACAGATAATAATAGAAATATAACCAAAATGTTAATTCATTAATATTATTATTAATTTTGAAAAGAATGTTCTGGTCGGTATAATGATAATGCTTCGTTAGAATTATTATGATTATGATTTTGCCTATTATTATTGTTATTGTCATTATTTTTATTATTATCGTTAATAAGTACTGAAAATATAAATAACAAAAGACACCATTGAAATTCTCAGAAAGTTTATTGATTAAATTATGTCATAGAGTTAACGAAATTCCGATTATAACTTTATCATTTCAGTTTAGGAAAACTTAAAGTAACTTTTATTAAAATGTGCAATTGAGAGTTATTCAGAATTTAACTATTACTTTATTATTAATAATAAATATTATACAAATAGAAAAGGCAATGCAATTTAAAAGGCGGGCAAATAATGATGGCTAAAAATAAATTGTCGTCCGTGATGAATTGTGCGTGGAGATGTATTAATATCGTCAACAATTTTATAACACACACACATACACACACACACACACACACCACACACATGCACACACACATGCACGCACACACAAATATTTCATAAATATTAATGCATAATTATATTATATAATGATGTTTATAAAGTTTTTATGGTGGTTTCTATGTAGATGTTATGCTATGTGCTATAGAAAGGATATAATCTGTTTTTGCATTTAAATTAGATTTTTTTTTGATAAATGAATGAATGAATGAATAAGTGAATGAATGAATGAGTGAATGAATGGATGAATGAATGAATGGATGGATGGATGGATGGATGGATAGATATTTGTAATCTTATGCATTGCTTGTTTGTTTATTTGCAGTTGGCCGGTAGTTCGGATCAATTTCACAAATGTTTGAAAAAGTGGAGTTTTGAGATTTTTTTTCCCATTTTGATTTTATTCCACGTGGTAATGTCGTTTAAACTATTTTCACTGTTTGATAACTCTAACAATCACACGATTTATTTCATATATATCAGCAACACTTTATACATACACATTTAAACCCATCCACACACACACACACACACACACACACACCACACACACACATTTACCCATTCACCATTCTAATAAATGTATAACCAAAGTGACAAAAAATTGCTTTTAAAGTTCTCAAGATGATAATGAATGTCAGATCTCTTACTGAGTAACATTGTTAATGAACGAGACACCGATGCGATGAGTGCTAGTAAGTAGGATACACACACACACACACACACACACACACACACACACACACACACACACACACACACACGCACATATATATATATATAATATATATATATTTATATATATGTTGAAGGCTGATGTACATATACGTACATACATGTACGTATATGTCAATGTACGTGTATATCATAACTCAAAAAGAGATATTTTTCAAATTGTTGAAAAATTTAAACTTTGACAGAACGCGCAAGGGATTGATATAGACTGATTCAGCCAATCTTTTTCTCATTTGAGGAGTAAAAAATAGTATTATTGTTATAAAATATAAGTTATTATACGAGCATTTTAAAAAGACATTTAATTATTTAGTAATTATTTATTAATACTATAAATATAAATTTTTAAAACAAATTTTTAACAAATTTATTCAAATATATTCAAATATTTATTCAAATGTATGAATAATTTTCTAACCAATCAAATTTTAAAGTTTAGCTTACTTTTTTACATATTTAAAATTGATGTTTATCCATTTGACGAAGATGAATGTTAATTATAAAATAACTATGCTGATATAATCTGTATACTGACCAATAAGTCCTCTATAAACCTTCTCTAATTGCTGAAGCGCTGAATATCATACATGAAACTTTTTCATTTAGAAATTTCAAATGTTTTAATTTTCAAATGTTATGGTAATTGACTTGTTAAGATTTCAATTGAAAATTTAACAACAGAACAAATTTAAAAGCATTTTTAAAGCGAGCTTCTACGTTATTTTAATGGTAAATCAAAAATGTATGTTGTGTTTATATCAAAATTTTTGATAGAAAACATGAGTGAATGAATGAATAAATGAATGAATGGATGTATGAAAAGTGAAGAAATGAACAAATGAATAGATAAAAGATAAAAGGTTTTTGATATAAGTTGGATTTTTTTTTGAAACAAAACAGCAAACACATCTTAAACACAAGTTCAATTTTTGCCTTCATTTTCTAAATATTTAGCAAAAATTTTATTTATTCAAAAACCAAAAAAAATATAAATAAAAATTATTTAGACCTAAACCGAAAAATTTAAAAGTTAAAAAAATATTTACATTACCCTTCTCTTACGAGTGCAGTAACGATTATTTATTTAAGATTAGCGATTTTATCGACAATCACATTTTCTGTTATAAAAGTCAGTCGTATTAATTATTTAAGGGTACTTCTGACAAACACAGCGCTCTTCAAATACAAATATACGCAGTAGAGAGCAGAATACAATATGGTAGTGTATGTCCTATCACGATGACTTGGGTTATTAATCTTTTAATCCATTCGAATTACTAACCTTCAAACACAAAACGGCCTTCAGTCTGACTTATAATGAAATGATTTTTTTGGTATGGTAACGTAACCGATGCCAAAATACTTTTCTTTTATTGTAATTGATCATCCATCCCAGCCAGCCAGTCATTCAATCCTTATTTGGTTACAGCATACTTTTTTTATCAACTCTTTTATCACTAACGCCCTCTCAACACCTCCATTATCAAACCTGATGCTAATGCTAATGGGAAGAAATCTGTTAACCTTCTAAACTGTTAATTTTCCGTCATCTAACTGACTTACATAATGTTACATCAGTCGAAACAATGATGCCAACAGCAATTTCGAAACAATGACTAATATATTCTTTTTTACTATGCGGACCATTACAATTTGTTCATTGAATTTATTAAATTGCGTTTGAACGATCAAATGAAACATTGTGTGATGTTATTAACTCATGCTAGTAATACTGCTACTATTAACAATATTTTTGTTAAATTAATAATACTTATTTCTACAAAAAAAAAACAAAATCTATCTTTACGAGTATTATTATTACTAATAACAATAATAATTATAACAATGTTATGTTAGTTGCAATACACTGATATTGTCAACCATACAAAATTTATTCACGAAACTACAAATTCAGATCAGATAATTTTAAATGAATTGTTTTGAAAAAGTTCAAATACTTTTTAAAATTAATTATGTTTTAATAATCAATTGTCGGTTAGGACATTTACACAATCAATTTATTTTCCTTTTTTACATTCATGCCACACGAAGTCATAAGTGCTGTATACAAATTATAAAATTCGTTAATACAACAGTCTGCACCATCCAATCATCTTAAACCTTCTGAAGTAAAAGAATAATAATAATGAGGGTAAAAAAAACATCTATACGTTTGTTATTTGAAACTTTAGAAGAAATGTAAAAAACTTCACAAGCATGCATGCATACCTATATAGTATACACACGCGAACACGTATACATGCATACAGGCATACATGCATACATAAATAAACACACAGACACACACACACATAAATAAACACACAGACACACACACACACACACATACACATAAAGACACAGACACACATGCACTGCCACACGCAATCAAGTACATGGGCGGATTGATGTATGCTTACGTACCCTCGCTCAATAGCGTATAATAACATAAAATAACAAAACATATTTGTTGTTGGTACCCGCAGATATTGTAGAAATACTATAATAACAGAATTTTTCAATATAAATGTGTATTTTATGGAATCGTACAAAAACGTTGTATACATTTGAAAAGAGTAACATGTGTTGATGTATATACATGCCTACAGTAGCATCTACGTTGTAATATAAACGCACTTTATAGAGAGTTTTTGAACGTTGTACAGCAAATCATTATGAAAACCACACATCTGGATATTGGCCGATCACGTTTGATGGTTGTGAGAAGATAATTATCGTCGTTGCTGGGTTGTTCAACTTTGTAATTGATTCTCAGTGCGTCACTTTTATAACCTTCCGACTGCCTGCCTGTATCCATCCGTACACTCGCTCGAACAAAAATGAGCGTACAGAGAGATAGAAAGATCATAGACTTGCATGTAATTGTGTATTATTGTTGTGGAATGAATGTTGTGGGATGTTGTTTGTTTACTTTGTGCGTATTCCTAAATGCTTTCACAAGTTTATGAAAATGTACAATGCACTGAATCTGTATGTATACATGTATGTATGTATGAAGGAATATATATATATGTATGTATGTATGAATGAATGTATATATGTATGTATGTATATATTTATGTTTTTACAATATTCTATAAATTCTACCGATTGTTTGGCGTTAATATGTTTGCCATTAGAATTTATAGAATATTGTAAAAATTATGGTCTATTACCAACATATATTTATTTATGTATGTACGTATGTATGTATGTATGTATGTATATATATATATATATATATATATATATATTTATTTATATATAAATGTATGAACGTATGCATGTATGTATGTATGTATGTTTGTTTGTATACTATGTATGTATGTATGTATGAATAAACATGTATGTATGTATGAATAAACATGTATGTTCGTGCGTATGCTTGAAACAACGAATGTGGTAATGAAATGAGTAAGAAACGCTACTGCGTTTACTCTCTCTCATTATTCGATATGTTTGCTTATACACATGTGTGTGGTATAAACATGTGTGTCCTGCACTATGCGTAATGTATATATTGTTGTATGTGTTATATTGTTTGCAAGTGTATGAAGTTGAAGTATTCCAATCAAAAATACCTCACCATCAACTTATGCTTCATGTTTTGTAAAATGTGGAAGCTTTCATGAACACGGGCCGGCATTTCAAAGGTGAGAGACGTATTTTTTGAAATTTGAAAACACCAATTAACTTTGATTGGCATTTTTGTAGGTTAAGGCTTCCAACTTGAGGAGAAAGAAGCATGTTTATCCATCATAGATTTGTTTATAGAACATTTTAATACGTTCACAAAAGGCAAACGCATTAACGTAGAAAAACAGAACGCAAGAAAGCACCACGCAAAAGCACACTTACGCTCACAAAGGAGTAATGAATTAATAAATTAATAACGGCGTATCTGCTCTTACTTACAAACTGCATATAGCTTATCAGAGAACGCACTCTATTTGGTACATTCCATCATTTAATAACAAACATACATTAATTGCATTGTGAATAATTTATAACCATATATCTGTATGCACATACACACATACATACATACACGTACATACACACGTACGCACATACACACATGCACACATACATAAACGTACGTACACAAGTTTTATTTCCTCTTCCGTCAATGGTAATTAATAATGATGAATAAATTATATAGCAGTTGTTATTAATAAACTGGAAAGATGGCATAGCTTGATTATATGTTAATATATATATATATATATATATATATATATATATATATTCTATTACCAACAATAATATTAATATATATTTATATAAATTCTATTACCAACATATATATATACATTTATGTATATGTATAAATATATACATTTATATATCACATGAATTTGTGTCATAAAAAATAATTCCAAATATTTCAATGTAAAATACTTAGAATTGCTCCGTGTAATCAGATTACTTTTTTGTACCCAAAACACCTACAATTGTGTCCGTTTTAAAAATTTGTGAACCCGTGAAATTTGTGAAATTTGTAAACACGTGCGGATGTTTACAGTTGTGTTGAACTCTGTTGGGTTATTTGTTGGATGAAGGACAATTATTTATTTTATCTTCGATTCAGAGATTTATTGAGCAATGATTATTGCGCTTGCAAATGTGAAGGGTACGCAGTGAACATGAACGTGCAGACGCATGCGTGCTCTGCCTCCAATGAAACTAATGTAAAAATTATATTTGAATTAATTCAACTGAGTAAACAGAATAAAAAATGCTCTCCATTGAATATATTCACTTTCATACCTGAGTGCCTTTGCTGGAATGAACGTACGCACGCAAACCTCATTCCTCATACACGAGCACAAAATTGAATGCGCAGATCCTCACATATAACCAAGTGCCAACATTGTAACGGACTAACAAATACGCAGTTGACGGACGTTAAATGTAAAAAAAAAGAACTGTACATGATGGCATTTTGTAGTACACACTCGGTTGTACACTGTACTGCATGTTATTGTACAGTAGGTTGTATTACTATGCTGCCGTACCATATGATGTACATTATACAGCACTGTTGTTGTACAATATGATGTACACTGTATAATACTGTATGTGGTGTACTGTACACTATGCATGCGAGTCCACTATCAGGTCATTAGTTATTCCAAATTAATCCATCCTTTCAACAAGCACGCACGTACAATCCACGTGTGCATTGCGTACGAACGTGCCATGTATATTTGAGACACGCACGTACCAAGTGTGAAATTATAAATATACACAGACACACACGTCACATGCACAAGCATGACCTGATGATGGAAACATGCGCACGCTCGGTTAGTTGGGTTCCTCACGCTCCCTACCGCACGATGAATAGAAATCAAAATATTTAATGTTCTGCTGGAATGTATAAAAACGTGAATGAATGAATGGATGAATGAATGAATAAATGAATGACTGACTGAACGGAAGAACGCAAAAAACTAATCGGATGAATGAAGGACGACAAATTGAACTAACACGTAAGCAATTATTAAGGGAGTAAACGAACGAACGAATGAATCAATCAATGAACGAATGAATGAATGAATGAATGAATAAATGAATGAATAAAAATTTATGGAGAAATGAGTAAAACATTAATTTTTATATAATAAATTGAGTTAGGAGATGGGTGGAGATATAATAGCGATGGAAAGATAAAGAGTGAATGAAGAAATAACTGAACGAACAAAAGAGTGGAAAAAATTGAACAAATGGCTGTATGAAGAATAAATGAAAAAGCAACTATTCAAAAAATAAACGAATGAACAAATGAACAAATGGTACATAAATGAAGGAAAGAAATATAAAAGAACATCAAATACCATCAATTATTTTTTTGTTCGTTGCTTTCTTTTCATGACTTGCCAAGCGTTCATACACAGCACACACACGCAAACACACACACTCATGCACATACTGACATGTACACATAATAAGAAATAAAAATATTGAAAACTGTAAATCATAAAAAGTATAAAAAAATTAATGTATTATTGACTAACAATAAAAACTTATTATTTTCATTATTATTATTATAAGCGCAAACAATAAATAAAAAAAAAATAATGTATATTAAATAAAGTCTACAACGGTGTTTCATGACCATACATGTTACTACTGCTTCTTCTTCTTCGAACAATAACGTCACATGAGAACATTAATTACATATGAAATAACCACATAACGACAAATTGTATGATGTATGAATGAATGAATGAATAAATGAATGAGTGAATGAATAAATGAATGAACTAGCGAAAGAATGAATACAACTTTTCGTTTCGTCAAATTTAATGTTTATATTTTTTAATAATGGAACAGATTGAAGAAGGTAAAGAAGGTAAGGTAGGTACAATGTTCATAAAATCTAATTTAAAAAAATTTCCATGGCATATCAACGCGAACACATTTACTTTCACTCTAATTTAACCATAATATTTACACACAATTAAACACACACACACACGCACACACAAACGCAGGTACGTACACATAGACATACAAACAAACATAAACCAACACACAAATTAAAACGCATACACACATACAGACATACAGATACGCTCACGCACACATGAATTATGTTCTCTAAATTAATGAAATGAAATAAAATGAAGATGAATTGCTTGTTAATAACATTAGTAGGCAGAGAACCACCACTACGCAGTGAAAGCAAATAAAAAATCTGTTTAAAAGCGTACAGACATACATTTCATAAGCACACACCCACACGCACACACATACACACACAAACACACACTGGCACAAGTTTACGTACAACACATACGCGCATTTAAGCAAATTTTTTTTCAAGAAACAAAGGCAAATTACAAACTCGTAAGGATTATCCATGAATAAATACAAAACGGGGTTGTTTTAAGAATAATTTTTTATACAATTTTTATACCCCTTTGCAATTAATATTAAAAACATTCAAGCAAGCTCACGCACGTACAAAAATGAACTCGCGCAGTTTCAAAAACGCACACACACAAGAAGCACATACACACGCCCACACACGCACGCACACGCACGCACACACACCATTGTACGTATAGCACATGCATTAAAGCGAATATAAATAAATAAAAATGCAGACGTTTAAGAAAGGTTTATGTAAATAAATTTACTCATTCAATTGAGCAAATGTGTGCTTCTGCTGTTTTTGCTCGTTTAAAACTAATTTTAGAAATGTAAACACTAATTTTTATGCCACACACACAAGCCATTATAGGATGTATGTGTGCACTGCACATAGGTACACATATGCACATACACATGAAAAATATACAAACGTAACATAAATAATTAAGTATTAGATATATATGTACACAACACACGTTTACATATTTGTACGTGCGTGTGTTGTGTGCAGAAGAAGAAACAATAACATCTGTTTAACATTTTGCACCATATTATAGTGGCGAATTGTATTTTCTGCATTTTTAGTGGAAAGACTGGTCATCTCCAACCAACTGCAAATTTCTGTGCGTGCGCGTTTGTATATATTCATTCATTCATTCACATATAAATTCATTCATTCACATATACATTCATTCATTCACTTACACATACGCTGCAGTACATTTATACATGATAAATAGCGGTACGAGAAACAAGAGGAGCGCAGATGCGGACAGACATTCATGCACACAATCAGCACACAGACGTATACACAGAAATAAAAGTATGCAGACAATTAAATTCAAACACAACAATGCGCGTATATTAGCGGCTGCAAACAAACCAACAAGGACGCCTACAAAATGTACACACACTCGCGCAAACGTACGCGCGGATAAACACGCGTTCGCATTAGCGTGCACTGATACAGATAAATATAAAGATAGATATTAAATAATGCAATATCTGTCTCGCGTTACACAATTACGTACAATGCCAGCCAGCCAGTCAGCAGTGGGTGAGTGGGACAATGCCGTCTCTTCATTTCTTTACGACCGATTGTTTGGCCGCTATAAACACAATGCCTGCATGCATGCATTGTGTTTATAGCATAATGCATGCATGCATGCATTGTGTTTTTATTGGCGCACGCACGCATGCATGCTGGTGTGTGCGTGTGCATGAGGATGTTTAAGCAGACAGGAGGTTCACGTCATAATGTGTGCGTATCTGCAAAATATTATACACATTTTATGTTTGTATATTGAGACACTTATGAATGTTTTGAAAGTTATAGATGGATTGATGGATAGACTGAGAGATGGATGGAGAGATAGATAGATGGTTATATAATAAAAGGATAAATGAAGGAATGTTAAGATGATGGATGGGTGAAATCAAAACTTTCCAAAAAATAAATTGTCTTATCGATTCAACTCATTTATTATTGAAGTGCACACGGCCAATGTTCAATCCAGTGAAGAACGAAACAATTAACATTTTGACAGACATTTATAATTTATTTCAGTTACCTGCTCGTACGCTTTATATACACTCCGTTAATAATTAAAATACTTTTATAATAAAAATAAAGACAACAATAAAAGGAAGAAGAACGATTTAAATAATTATGACAGTAGTAATAAGCATATATAATGATAATAATAATAATATTAGTAATGTTATAGTAATTGTGGTAGTATTGTAGCAGTAGTATTGTAGTAGCAGTAGTAGTAGTAGTAGTAGCAGCAGCAGCAGCAGCAGTAGTAGTAGCAGTAGCAGTAGTAATAGTAGCAGTAATAGTAAGTAGTAGTAGCAGTAGTAACAGTAGTAGTAGTATTAGTAGTATTATTATTAGTAGTAGTAGCAGTAGTAGTAGTGGTAGCGGTTGCATTGGTAGTAACAGTAGAATTGGTAATAGTAGTATTTTAAGTAGTAATGATAGTAATATTATCAATATAATAACAATAATATCAATTAAAATAACTACAACAGTATTAGTAACAACAACAACAATAATAATAATAAACAATAAAACAATACATGCCTTATTTATTAATAATAATAACACAATTATCATAGAATGTAATGACCATAAATCAGAAACAAATGTTCATCCACATTGTATTTATAAGCAAGCACCTACCTGCAAATGATATTAATGATGATGGCGATAATGTTGTTATTGTTGATGATGACGTTGATGATGATGACGATAGTATGGTGATAATTGTATTTATAAATATATCATCTTTTAATGATTTTCTTATATTCATATTTAAGCTTTTTATTATCCTGTTATTGATAATGATTAGGACTTAAAAAGGCCATTGCATATGAGAATCGTCAATATTACGACAGATTATGCAATGATGATAATTATCAGGCGGCTGGATAGTGTAACCGGTGAGGCACTTGGTCCTGTTGTTGTAGGGTCTGAGTTTGAATGCATGGAGATCCTGGCCTATTACATGCTCTGTGTGTGCGTTTTGTTGACGTTATGTTAAGAATAACGGTAGCAATAATAATAATGAGTGAGTTGGTTATATTACAACGTGTTAATTACAACATGTTAATGATCTTCGACAGCAACAGTAACTGCATTAATTGCTGGGATTGGAATGGCGGCGTTGTTGGTGATGAAAGTTAAAATGATTATAATAATAATGATGATGGGAATTTTTGACACTGATAATGCTGGTACCTATGCAATGACGACGACGATGAAAATGATGAAAATAAAAGTGACGACAACCACCGAGAAACAGCGCGCATGTTAACGACTTGAATGAAGCTAATTATTATAATTGCTCCCAGACATGAAGAAGAAAGCATTTAAACCCTTAAGAAATCTACTCAATCGTCCGACAATTGAATTATTACCGCGTCTATTTACATAGTTTAATGTACAAATTTGTTTTCTAAACACATATTTTTTATTTAAATTAAAAAAATTAATATTACAAAGAAAACTCATAATGCTAATTAATTCAAACATGGATAATTTTTATCGCTTGCGCGGAAAATTTCCAAAAAAAAATCCAAATCCTGCACTCATAAATCTGGTTGCTCCTTTTATCAGAAACGGCGGGCTTTGTAAAGTTTTTTTCTTCCGAATAAAAAATGAAAAATTCCATTCAACTGGTCCACTGGCTGAAAACGTTGGAATGCCTATTAGACTAATAGTCTCCATTCCCGCTATCATTTCTCCCCTTAACGACATTTCACATGGAAAGGTTTTTCTTTGTTTTTCGTTTTAATATTTTTTTCGGTTTTATTTATTTGCATTTTGTTTTTGTTTGATGTTTTTGAACGAAGGAGAAGAAAAATTGTTGAAGTTGCGTCGTAACATGAATAATTAAGTTGATGTTCTGTCAGGTTCGCCCTGCTTCTCCTCAGACTTATGCACGAATAAAGTTAATCTGCAAAAGCTGTATGACTATAAAGATGTTTTATTGGATAATTCTCTTTTTCAATCTTTTTCTTACATTTTCTTTTCATTTTTTTTTTCATAATTTTAAAAACGTCTGACTGTTGATGATACTATGTTGGCTTTCTACCTCTGCATAATTACATGGCGCTGCACAATTAAGCGCCGGCACTGAACAAATTTATTTTCACTCGTCAACATGAATTTTTTTAATAAGTAACTTTTAAATTATATTTACAATGTTTTTCTTTAATGAAACACATCTAAAGTCACAAGGAGATATAAACAATTAAATAGAACAAGGGCCTTAAGGGCGAAACTCATGATAATATGCTCTTAGCAATAATTCACTTTTAAGTGATAATAACAACGACGACATAATGACGATAGTAATTACATATAACATTATCATCAATATAATATGAACTTTATTGCTAAAATACGTACGATAACACGAGCAATAAAACTAAGGTGTCTCTTGGCACTGCTATAAAATGCAGCTACGTTCGTATGTGACTTCAGGCATCAACACCATCGTATGAAAAGAAATTGAAAATATAATTCTCAACATAACAATGTCAAGCCAGAGTTATTTATATAACAATACGCTCAACTGAATAACAGTAATATTACAAAATAGCAGAGATTGCAACAACATTACAACTGAACAAGTAATCAGCCGACAACAATTACATTACCGCAACACTTTAACATGTACGACTACGTACAACAACAATAACAACAGCAGCAACAACAGCAACACGTATAACCACGCACGAAGGCAAACAAAGTAAACCGACTAAAATGAAACAACTAAAAACAAGGAGGAAATAGGGAAAAATTTGCATAATAAAGCGATAACAGTGCAGTTGTAGGTGTGCACATGCATGCACACAATGTGCAGCCATACATGCTCACAAACATGCATTTAAAGATACGGAAACTACTTCTTTAAAAATAACAATGGTTACATGTATTGTTATAATATGAAAGACATAGAAATATTATGTTTGAAATTAAGAAACAGATTTTTAATTAAAAAAATAGTGTTGATACTATTTGTTAATATGTGTACGAGAAGATAAGAGAAGGCGCCCGGTCTCTCTGTTGAATTGTCGGGGTTCGAATGCGAAAGAAGTCTCAATTTATCCCGTGCAATGTGTGTGGTGTGTGGAATTATGTGTTTTTAAAAGCGCTGTGCGCATGTGCTGTTTTTGTATATTAAATATTTAAAAATATTATTAGGAAACAATTATTAACAATATAATGATGATAAAATCAAATGATAGGAAACCAATGTAACTTTGATGTACAGAGGTGTCATGTTGTCGAAAAATAAAAAAAAAACAATAAATTTTTATTCCTTTTTTTGTTATAAACAACGTCATCATTAGATATAATAAAATAATAATCATCAATATGTTATATCATAATTAATGTCATCACCGAGCCGTGACATTATTTCATCATTAATGCCATCATAAAACCATGACATCAACGAACCACATCACCTCAGACAAACAAACCATCAAAAACTCCACACCAGATACATTCTTCTGATCACATTAATGACATCAGTTTCAACGACATCAGTAGCAAACACTCGTCTCATAACATACCCGGTGGTCAACATGGATTCAATCGTTTGGTATGCGGTCACCTCTCCATTTCCTAACTGCATTCCTTCATCCGGTCACTCAACAATGGGACTCTATCCTATGGTCAGTGTTGTTCTGTTATCGTTGTCTATTTTTTGTTTTAGGTTTTGTTGTTGTCGTTGTTTTGTTTTAAAAATATCCATTCTGGAGTATTCATTGAAATAATGATGTAATTGATATTCACTAATTTATCCATGAAATATTTTCATACAATTTTCCAATAAAACTAAAAAATCCAGACCCCATGTAACTTTCATTTTGAAGAGTGCTTCGTGCCGTTACGCGTAATAAGACTTTAAAAAGGCAGTTCTCTGCGTTATTTTTCTGTTGAACAACCTCACTTCCTACCAAACATTGTCGCTGTCATTTTTAGATGTCATCTATATTTTTTTTTACACGAACTCTTATTTACGTTATTTTGTGAAAATATTATTCTATTCTATTATTTTATGTTTTATTATTATTGTTATTATTATGCTATTATTATTATTATTGTTATTACTTTTGTTTTAAAATGTATGTTGTTGTTTTTCGATATTATTTATTTGATGAGTGCTCCTTAGGGAAATTAATTGGGACCAGTCCGAAGTCACTGGCGCATATTTCTTTCACTGGGCAAATTTACTTTTGTAAAAATTTTAGTGCGCGCGCCGGTGATTACTCCACCCTACAATGGAAAAGTAAGGAAAAGTATGGCATAAATTGAAAAAAATTTACCATGGCCATAAAAAGTTTAATTATGTTTGCACTTGACGTGTGCATTGTTAATATATTTCCAATATTCAATTGTAACTACTTTGGAGGGTTGAATGAAAATCAAATTAACATATTTAACGGTGCTGTGTATTTTCTGTTCATTTTTTAATATTTTATTGGTTTTTATTGTAATTATTGTCGTCATCAACTATGATTACATAGTTAAACGTTACCAAAGTTGTTTAGGTTTTAACTGCTAACAAAACTTAGTACAACTTAGTACAACACAAAATGGCACACTTGCACATTCACACATGCCAGCAAAGAAATGTTCCTACAGAGCAGAGCAGAGCAGAGCAGTATGCCGGCACTTACATACATAAGAACGCAACACAACACCATACAAAGGAAACGAATGCAAACTTAACAGGCTGGAAAATTGGACACTCGTTCTTAACAACCTTCAACAAAACAAATACCACAAACAACGTAGACAGTATAAACAATATTAGCAACGTAAACAATATTAACAACGTAAAAACTGTTGAACAAAACAAGCGATGCAACATCGCATAAAACAAGCAACCCGTAATTGTTTAGAGCAAGTTGTGCCAATGCTGATTGTCGAAATATAAGCGGCACGAAACTATAAGTTATCTTCTTATGACGAACAATAATCGCCGAAGAACAGAATTAAAACAGAGACCACATAAAGCATGAACATTGAACATTGATCATTATGCATACTCCAATGAAGTGTAAACGCTGTTACTAGAAATGAACACCGGCAAACAATTTTGAGGAAAATAAGAAGGGCAGCTATTACCAACGTCATCATCTTCATCGTCATCGTCATCGTGGTTGTCGTCATAATAATCATCATCATCAACAATAACAAAATCATTGAAGCATCATCAACATCAACTTTTGGAAAAATAGCAACAATAACAGTAAGGACATCAACGCAGAATAATGTAATGTAAGAAAGGCAGATAGATGGATGATAAAAGACAATTATACAAGGGCTCACGCGCTCTGCTATAAATCATCGCCACTAATTCGCTCATCATAGCTTATTAGTGAGATATAAAATTTGTTAGGTGGGGGCTGAGCAGTTTTGACTGTTGCTTCTTTTGATTTATTAGCTGTCTCGCAACATTTCCACATTTTTCGCTCTTAGTTTTATTTTTGTATTTCGTACATTTTTTCTCATGCAAGAATGTATAAAAATTGTATATTTGTTTGGTGAGTGATGCAAACTCGTCGGGTTCTTTTTACATGATGATGCCAATAAAATGGTTTTTTTCGTTCACTTTGATTTCTTCTTCTGACACAACACATCATTTACTTCATTTGTTCGACTATTCTGCTAATTGGGACTGCACAAGTATTTATAAAGATTTTGCTTTTATTCGATTTTTATAAAATTTTATGCTTTTAGATTTAAAAATATCTGTTTTACTGCTGTCGTTTGTGCAATGTGTATAGCATGGTTTTGCATTTGAAATTAAATTTGTTGCATAATGTGCTGATAGCGTTGAGTTTTGTTCTGCCGAGCTAATTCTCGTTCTCTCTTTTTCAAATTTACGACTTCAAATAAAATTTTTATTTTAAATTTTTCAAAGAATCCTTTCCTCAACACACCATTATGAATGTCTATAAATAACTCCTGCTCAAAAAATTTATTATCCTTTACTGAAAAATTTAAAAAACAAAGAAAACAAAAAGAAAACAATAGAAACAAAACTAAACCAAACTAAACAGCAACAGAAGAGTTATCTCGTTTCATCTCATCTTAAATGAAATAAAAAAGTCTTTAAAGTTTTGCTAGTCTGAGTTGAAAGTTGCCGAGGCTTTGTAATGCTGTAGCCAACCAGCCAACTAACTAAATAGAACATCTAACTGATGAAAGGAATGATGATGATGATGCCATGGTGCTGATGATAATGATGATCTTGGTGTTGATGATAATGGTGACGGTTAGTTTAACGATGATGTTGATGATGAAGTTATTGCTAATGACTGTAATTTAGATAATGATAATAGCCACGGAAATATATTTTTACAATGAAAATTTTTAACTTGAGGATAATGTTATTTATGGTTGGTAGCAATACATAAAATAATGAAAGAAACTCGTTTATACATAAAAGATGGCAAATAAGTACATTAGTTAATATAAATAATTATAAAACTAATGCAAGCATAAACACAGCCATACATACACTCATCAGCATTAACTGTCAGACAGATTTATGACTGGTATCAAAGAAACAATAAGTTTTATTTTCAGTGGCAATAAATAATAAGAATTTAATTGAATTATTCTTTGAATATAATAAAACCAATGGTTACATTGGTGAAGGTGAAGACGACGATGTTGATGATGAAATGATGGTGGAAATTAAGGTGGTAATGAGGGTGATGATGATGGTGATGATGGTTATGGTATATTATAAACGATGAAGATGATGAAGACGATGACGACGATGATGAAGATGATGATGACGATGATGATGCTAATAATTTTTGTTACGTAAGCGTTCTTCGAGTTTTATTACCAATTAAGCTCTTTTTTTGGTTATTATCGCTAATTATGCTATTATTATTATTATTATTATTGTTATTATTGTTATTAAAATTATTATTAATTTTTCAAAATTTTTATTTGTGTTTTCGTAGTTAGAACGACTAATTTTATTGCTATTGTTATTGCACCACATTGAAACATCAAAGTACTGCTACTTTAAATAAATAATTCAGCAAGAATTTTAAAGTTCTAGGTGAGTTTATGTGTTAACGTGTTAGTGCATGTGTGTTTATAGGTGTGTGTGTGTGTTTACGTGTGTGTA
>NW_008703718.1:1661787-1666429 GCF_000326865.2 Helobdella robusta | reverse complement strand
CTCTCAACTTTTCACAAACATCTTTCTACGCGCGTCAATAAACAAAAAACTGTTCATCCCGAGGTTCTATCTGAATACACACATCTGAATACAAACACACATTCATACACACACACACACACACATACACACACACGCAAACATACACAACCAGCATTCATGCAAGACCCAAGTAAAACACTTAAAACTGCTAAACATCACATTTCTAGATAAACTTGCAACAATAGCCCAAATATAAATAAATACTGAATATAAATACAAAATTCCTTTAAGAGTACAAAAATTCATTTTTTCAGATTTGGTTTTATAAACATATATAAAAATAAATAAACTTGATGCAGATTCCCTTATAGACCCAAAAATACACATGATTACGAACGCAAATACATACATTTACATAGTATTTCTCTCTTTCTCCTTCTTTCTCTTTACTTCTCTCTCTCTCTTTCTCTTTTTCTTTTCCTCTCCATCTCTCTCTCTCTTTCTCTCTTTCTTTATGTATACATATATACAAATAAAGCACTTCTAATTTTGCATCCGGTAGAAAAAAATTACCGAAGAATATAATTGCATTTTCTGCTGAGAACATATATAACGATTGTAATGATACTAGTAATAAGTGTGACGATGACGACGATGACAACAATAGTATCGATTATGATGATGATGATAATAGTTATGATGATGAGAGTGGTGATGGTAATAATGGTCCTTATGATATTTCATATCGCGAGTAAACATTCGGAATAAATGGATTGTACGTAGCCAAAGCAAGTTGATGACGACGATGATGATAACATCGATGAGGATAACTAGAGTAAGGACTAAAATGGCAGCAGTGATGGAGATATGAGTAGGATAAGGTTGATGGGGATGATTATTTGGTTATTATTATTATAGTAATTATTTATATCATTATTATGTTTATTATTATTGTTATATTGTTATTCTTATTTTTTTGATTGTACGCTATTGAAATAAAAACTTATAGTCCCGTTATATGTCTGATGCACATAAATCCTCTTATCCTTCATTGTTTCGATATTGACGTATTATTATTATTGGATAATTATTGTTATTATAACTATTGCTGTTATATATATATATATATATATATATTATTATTATAACTATTGCTGTTATTATATATATATATATATAATGTATATGTGTGTGTGTGCGTGTAAGTGTGTGTGTCAGCATATATTAAAACCTGGATTTTATATAATTCACAAATGAAAACCACCATTTAACTTGCATTGTAATGAAACCGTTTTTTTCCTATTAATATGAAGTGTTGAGATTTGAACTTTATAATAATTTGTGTTGCTGGCAATGTTTTAAAAATAATAATGAGCAAGAACAAGACAATGTTCATTAACTCTCGTAATGTTGAAAAATTTATTTCCCTTCACGTTTGTTTTCGCATTCGAACTGCTCAATTAAATTTCGTTTAACTCAAATGAATGAGACAAGTATTCTTGCACTGAACATGTGTGTGTGTGTGTACTGCACATATGTGTTACTCTCTCTTTATCTCTCCCTTTCTCGCTTTATCTTTTTCTGTTTCTACGAGCGTGTGTGTGTATGTGTGTGTATGTGTGCGAGCATGTGTGTGTTGACTGTGAAGTGATATGAAAAAGTTTTATTTTAAAATCCCTAGCCACTTTCCATAACAAAACGTGCTAAAATTTTACTATGACTTACGATATGTATCTGTCGTGTTGATGTGTGTACAACGATGACGTGTTTCTCTCTCTCTCTCTCTTTTTCTCTCTCTCTCTCTCTCTCTCTCTGTGTGTGTCTGTGTAGTAGTGTCAATATGGTCGAGCGTGCGTGTCTCTAAAGGCATCTATCTATAGTTTTTTGTAGGTTTTGAGATATTTTTGATTTGCATATTCTTGCTTGTTGGCACTTTCAAATTTTTAATGCATTTCTGTGCGTGTTGTATATGCTGTTCTTACATTTCTAATGCCCACGTGTGCATTCTCTTTCTGTACAACTGCATCATACCTAAATGTGAACATGTGTATTTAAAGATGTTCATTTCTTTTGATTGATGCTTTTTGTTCGAATGGGTTCGAACAGGTACGAACGATTTTGTCTGTGTAGGTTGTGAACGTGTCTGTTTGCGTGTGTATATATATATATATATATATATATATATATATATATTGCGCGCGCTTGTGCGTGTGTGTGTTAATTTATAATTTTATGATATCGAGTTTGATGTGTTTTTAAATTTATAAAGTTTTTAAATTGTTGTCGTGTTGTTCGTTAAAAAATTTTTCTCTTGTGGATTTGATTTTGGGGTTTGTTTATTAGTTCTTATTTGACATTCAATTATGTTTTTATTCATTCATCATTAATTTGTTCGTTCGTTCGTTCGTTTGTTCATTCATTCATTCATTTGTCGATAAATTTCATTCCTTCCATCGTCAAGTCAATTGTTTCAGTTGTGTTCGGCAGCGAACATGCAATCAGTCTGCTTGCTTGCCTGCTTGATCGATGACGCCTCTCAGTCAGTTGGCAATTGAACGAACAAATAAATAAATTTAAAATATTATTGATTGATCGAGAACATCCAATCGGAAGTGCGCATGTACGTTGCGTACGCACGTGCGTGTCCTTCTTTTCTTTGGTTGTTTCTCTTTTTCTTTCTCTCATGTCTCTCGATATTTTTCTGCTTCTTTTTTTTTTTGAAACTCTTCCGACTCTTTATCTATTATACTCATTGCACGAACGTAGCAACACACGTGGCAAGCCGTTCTCTCGCAGAAATCTGCATGTTTTTGTAGTGTAAATATCAGTTTTCCTTACGTAACAACGGAAAAACTACAAACATGCGAACAAGGTTATAACAAAAGAACTAGGAAGCTAACGTACAAACTAACCAGCAACATGAATAAAATCAAGCTGACAAACAAATAAACATACAAAAAACAAACCGCTTAGTCAACAACTGAAAGAACACGCATACGAACACGCAAACAAACCCGCAGACGAACACGCAAACAAACAAGCAAAACAGACAAACACACAGTTACCATGTGTGAAGGCTTTGTAACTGCCATTCAAACCATTCTCCCATCTACGGCAAACTGTATTTTATATTTAATATGAAAAAAATGAATGTAACTGAACATGTACTGTGTGAATGGTGGAGCGTATGATTGGATGAATGAATGAATGATTGAATGAAATACACAAACACATAAGCACGCTGAAGAACGTAAAATGAATTAATCAAACGTGTAAACACGTAGGCAAAAGTAAAAGTTCAATAGAAATTTATACGTACATACAAATCCTTATTCATAAAAAACCGCAAATGCGTAGAATGTGCGTGATACAACCGGCAATATATATTCAATCGTTACATCGTAAGAGGCTATTTGACGCGGTCTAAAACGTTGATGACACTCAAACAGTTGTAAAAGATCCGCTGCGTAATGAAATGCCATAAATTTCTTATAAAAATAGCATGAGTTACGTCCAATAAAATCTGTTGCGCCTGGCCAATGAAAACAACATTGAAGGTGATGAAATTGAAATTGACTCAAATACACAACCTCATCATCGTCATCATTGTCATCGGTGTCAGCTACACCACCACCATCATCAGCATCATCAACAGCATCAACACCAATGTTACAACATGAACAACCATAACAACAACAACATCAACAACGATGTTCAGCAACAATCATTCTCCACATCATAAAAACATAACCACATAACGCAAACAGAATGCTGCAACGACAGCGGCGATAAATCGCGACGACAATAACGTCACAACAATATCAAATAAGTTAAAGTAACACAACAACAAACACACCAACAGTAGTTGAATTGTATAAAGCTAACATTTCGAAAATCAAGAGCCATACATGCTCAATACTTTAAAAAAAAGAAGTTGAAAGCACAGCATAAAAATTTGAAATTATATAACCAGATGCAAACGTACTCAAGAACATAAATACATTCACACACATACAACAATAGACATAAACACCAACACTCACACACACGCGTGCACACACACGCGCATAAATATATATATATATATATTTACAATATTCTATAAATTCTACCGAATGTTTGGCGTTAATATGTTTGTAGTTCGTTTTTTCGATTTTTCTCACTAAAGTTTTTTGGTTTACGTTTAGTTTATTAAAATTCAAAATAAACTTATTTTCGAATTCATGCTGCAAATAAGGCCATATTTCGATTCCGATTCCGCATCATATTCTTCTTTGTCACTATTTACGATGCTAGTTTTTATTACTTCTTTGTTTTCGTTGTTGGTTAAGCGCCGGGTTGGAAGTTAGGTTGTCATTTTTTGTTGTATATTTATTTTTGGTTTATTGATGTCTATTAGGACTACTTCTGCAATTTTAAGATGCGTGTAGTTGCTGTTCTGGTATATTACTTTGGTGTTGCTGTCGAGGATTTCACGGCTAATTGTGATTGAGTGTGTTGAGTCCAAATGAGATTTGATAGCACCACTCTGTTTATTCATCGTAAGCCTTCTAGTCAGTGAGGTAGTAGTAATCCCGATATATGAGTCATGTTGACGTGCACAGCCGTCAAAGGGGCAATTAAATTCATATATTACGTGATTACGCTTAACTCAGAGTAT
>NW_008703718.1:1656872-1661590 GCF_000326865.2 Helobdella robusta | reverse complement strand
GAATAGTTATTTTGATTTTAACAAACTAAACGTAAACCAAAAAACTTTAGTGAGAAAAATCGAAAAAACGAACTACAAACATATTAACGCCAAACATTCGGTAGAATTTATAGAATATTGTAAAAATTATGGTCTATTACCAACATATATATATATATATATATATATATATATATATATATATATATATATATATATATATATATATATACATATTTTTGCATCAAAAATATCTACGTATATCACACAATGTGTATTTTAAAGTAATAACTCACGTATTACATATCTCATAGACGCATACACGCTTAAATAGACAAATACATGCACACATATACTCACGTACATAAATACCTACGTACATATACACATACCCGCGTACACAAATACATACATACATACATACATACATACATACATACATACATACATACATACATACATACATACATACATACATACATACATACATACATACATACATACATACATACATACATACATACATACATACATACATAAATACATAAATACATTAGTTGTAATTCTATCAGGTCGTTAGAATGAATTTCGCCGCGTCGGTTGAGCCAAAACAATCAGATGATAGATGAGATTTGTCGTGGGAACTGAACTGGTCAACAAACGCTTCACCCCCTCCCCTGCCTGCGTTCCCATATCAAAATGACGTCATTACAAATGTCCTTCTCTTTATCTCTATCTATCTCTCTTTTTTATGTATCTTTCCATTTTCATCTTGTTGGATTTGCTTTCGGTTTGTTTGCCTACATTAGCGTGTTTTGTTAACGCTCATATGGCTGTTTATATGTGTCCTGGAAAGTATGAAATTACTGCATGTTTTTAGTTATTAGGAGTTTTGATTAATTACTAATATAGTTAAAACATGATTACTGTAAAAATTTAAAAAAATTATAAAAAAATAGATGAAATGTTTTATTTTTTTTTCAATAATTCCATAGTCTGCTAAGTGCTGGTGGACTTTGGAAAATAATATTTTTCGGTCGAAATCTATTATTGAAATATTTTCAGACGTAGTTACAGCAAAAACACATTTAACAACTGCAGTAACAATCTCACGGCCCACCAGCTGCAAGGGTTTCTCAATTGTAAGCAGCCTTACGAGAACACAAGCGTTGTGCGAGACTCACGCACAGAACAAGTGCAAACACTACACAACACATGTGTATGAACATGAACCTAAATACATTTTCATAAACACACACACACACACACACACACACACACACACACACACACTCACACACACACACACAAACAGAGACGCACAAACCCTCCTATCCATGCTCACCTACATATTCAAGTGGATTATTGCTCTGATTTTTACATATTATGTACATGAGTGAGCTGAAGTTAGAAGCATTTGAAAACAATAAATACGCTTTATTCTCATTTAAAAAGGGGCCAAATAGCAATTTCTATATATAAAAATTTGAATTTAAAAATAATTGTTGCTTACTCAACAGAATTGACAGTCCAAATAATGAATTATTGTTGCCAGTCTGTTATACTCAGCCAGTAAACAAACTGTAAACATAAATGGTTGGGTATGATTTCGCTAGCGTTTCGTTTTGTTTCAAATGATTACGTGATGAACATAACGTTGCTTCTGACAAAGCGTTCCGTAGATTTTTAGTTATACTTCGCTGTGTGATGATTAAATGACAAAGTTTTGTAAGTTTCGAACCAAGTATGATAATATTACTGCATGGTGGTCTTTTTTAGGTATTAATAATTGATATTAACACATATCAGACAATTGCTTGACGTACATTACTCAAGTGTACATTAATTACTAACTAACGAGAAGTATTTCAATGAGTTGTTACGCCGTTGAACGATCTCCACCAACGCCAGGTTGATATCTCTGCTCGCTCGCGTACATACTTACAGAACTGACACTCGAAGAAAATTTATTAACAGTTTATTAGGCTACCTATCAACGCTCGCCATCAAATTCAAATTAAAATGTCCGTTTTCAGATATCAAGAAAATTTGCAATTTTTATTTCTTTATAATCATTCTTTAATTATTTTTTGGAAATTTTTGTATTATCATCATTTATTTAAAAGTGAACTTAAATAATGAAAGTAAACGCTCGATTGAAATGTAGTTGACCTCATTTCAGATATCTTCTTTCATTCCTGCTACAAAAACACTTCAATCGTTAAATAACAGTCTCCAGCACGAACCAACGACTCGTGAACGAAACGTCATACTTACCTCCTACTATGTAATGAATAGTTTCATCACATCAGTCCTCTCTATCTGTTAACGTATCTATTTCATTTATATTTTAATATGACACTTTATATATATATGTGTGTGTGTGTGTTTTATACATTATATACATATGCGTGTGTTATATTTGAGTATGTATGCTTGTATCACTTTGATCATAATACACACACACACACGCACACACGCGTACTCACACACAATATAAGCAAACAAATATGTACATATAAATACAAACGCCTCTTACATTAACGCTCTGCAACGCATTGCTTAGAGTTACGCAACGAACGCCTGCCTGCTTCGACCCCATGTAATAAAGTATAAGCTGGAAAACATTGTGCACCATATACATTGTGCGCACAGAAAATGTAACACATGTGCAAGCATACACGTACATACTTAAAAACACACAGATACGTACATACAAATACGTACGTACATATACGTGCGTACTAATAGAAGCAAGTTTTTATTGTTTGGCAATAGTTATAACCTGCTTTTAATGTTTTGGTGAGGCCGAGTGTTTATTTTATGTTTATGTCTGTCAATGTTTTCCTACAACGATTCAGAGCGTATACAATATTATAACAATATAACGCATGCAATATAACATGAGCTAAGCTTTTCTGCATTATGCATAATGACATTGCAGTTTGCATGTTCTGTTTTCGTGAATGCGACTACGTGTGCATGTGTTCGTGTTCGTGCGTGTACGTGTGCATGTTTACGTGTGCATGCGTGTTCGTGTGCATGCGTGTTCGCTGTGCGTGTGGTGCATCTTACGAACACATTTCTCAGAAGCCTGTCGATGTTTGTCGTTGTGTGACTTAACTAAGCTACAACATAAAACTGCAACTAAATCAACTCGTTTATCATTTTCAAAATTCTTACATCGTATAATCTTAGTTTTGTTTTATTGCTGAAAATTTTATTGCAAGTCTGAAAATTTGTTACTAAGAAGAAGTTTGTTAGTAATTAAACAATCAATGATTGCTCTGACTGCTGTTTCTTCCAGAAAATGTTACTTAATATACATTATTAGTTGTACTCTTCATGAAGAATGAAGAAGTACCCAGAACATTTGTTAAGCTCAACGTATTGTCGAAACGTTTTTAAAACCTAGATTTATGCTGTCTCAGAGAATAAACATAGAAATAAATATACAACAAGTTTTACAATTGCAGCATCCAGTTCGGTGCCTGCTTATTTAGCACCACCAACCAATAAGCCAGAACACATAATTATTGATTAATTGCAATCCTCATCTTCATCCTCCCCATCCCATCATTTCATTCATGCACAGAAAACCAAAAAATATGCATTAAAAACATGCACATATTAATAAAACCAAAATCTACACATTTTGTTGCGTAGAAAAACAGGATCAACTAAACACAGCATGCACACAACATATACACAAACTCATGCATACAAAAAACTAAAAATACACACACATACAATGTATGTGTGCATGGTATGCATATGTTTAATCTTCACTTGAGCACGGTTTTTCATATTTGATATTCGTGGAATGATGTTTTTATTTCGACACCGACAGTTTGTATTTATTTCCACGTAAATCAATCAACTGACAACAAATATGGAATGATGTAGTGTTGTGCAAGGTGTGAGCATGGAAATATAAAGCTGAAATTTTTACCACCACCTCATGTAGACTGCTTGGAAGTAAAAAATAAGTTCCATCTGAGGTTCACGAAGCAACCGCTTCTTACTATGTAGCAGATGTTGTGAGAGGTGTTTGAAATGAAGCTCAATCATTCGTTTTGAATAGTCTACACGAACATCATTTTATATCAACTCATTTTTATTAAGTGAATGAAATCAGGTGATATCATAAAGATCGTTTGAAACATGTTCTGAATTGCATGACCAGACTGTTTTAGTAATGATTAAATGTTACTGTGCCAATTCGAGAACAACAAAATATAGTGCATACTTGAAAAGTTTAAGACAGCTATATAAATCAGAATGAAAATATTCAATTTTAAGCTCTAACATTTACAATAATTTTGAAAAATTAATCGATTAGCCTTGATTATTAGAAAATTTAGTTTAGCAACACCCTGACACAAAAATCACAACAGATTTTGTTAGAAATTGTTATTCATATTTTCAGTAGATTAATTCTTAGTAATGATGTTTTGTTCTGGAGACCGTCTGCGATGTTTTTTCATTCCACGGAGCAATACAAAAGACAGACTGAAACAAAACAAACTTAAAAACTGCACCAAGGTGCGCAAAGAATAAGCGGCAGAAAAATCTTTCCCAAGCAACATTATTGGCTAATTGCCATCCTCATCTTCATCCTGTTCGTCACTTCATTCATTCCCCACGCAAATACAACACGCACTTCACACACACACGTACCATCAGAATCATTGACGAAATCATTTCTAAACAAACTACGAGCGAAATTTCGCCAACTA
>NW_008703718.1:1652445-1655525 GCF_000326865.2 Helobdella robusta | reverse complement strand
ACAATAACAGAAAAACTGCAACATAAGCAACACGAGAAACAACAACAAAAACAACACAACGTCATCATAAAGAGCACAGGATAGCAAGACATTCAGCATATAAACAATAGCAAAAATACAAATCTACTCGACATCATACAATAAGCAGTGCCACTCAACCTCAACATACAAACACGCACACAAACACATACGCGTACACACACACATACACACACACACTCGCATATAAAAGGACAGACAAACGAACACGCACAGACGGATATATATATATATATATATACATGCACGTTATGACAAAGAATCATAAAAAAGAGACTGTGATGTATTAAAACCTGCCTGCAGAACCATGCTGGGAGTGCAAACCTATGTCATGTTGTTGATGTTGTGTTGTTGTTGATGTTAATGTAGTTGATGTTTTGTTGTCATTAACGTTATTGTTGTAATGTTTTGTTGTTGAACTATTGTTGTTGTGGTTGCCATGTTGCTAAACTATTGTCCCAAAAACAGCATATAAACTGAACATGTGCGCGCTTGTGTATGTATCATAAAGTATCGAATGTGTACCAAATGAGAATTTTGATATCATTAATGATACACGTTCAGAATGATATCCCTAGTATGGCAGCAGGTACTGTAAACCACACTGCTCAAATATCAAATGTTCTTATCAGGATATTTATACTGTTATGGAATTGTCAGGTTATCTGAAAAGCCAGAATTACGTATTTAATGAATTTTTAATATTTTTATTATATTATTGCATTATTAATATAATAATATTTACTGAATCATTTAATTTTTCTTATTCTTATTCTTTGTATTATTATTATTCACATTATTATTACTTCATCGTTCTATAACAACGCTGCATTTGTTTGTTACTTAGATTGTTACGATTGAACTACAATTAATCAAGAAAATTTGATAAAACATCTAGAAAAAAAATTTAAAAAAAAGTGAAATTAAATAGGTATATGGGGGTATAAAATAAAAGAATGAGAAGAAATAGAGAGAGAAAGAGAAAGAGAGAGAGTGAGAAACAAAGAAATTTGCGTACATATTAGCATTCTTCACATCAAGGCGTTGAGTGAAATCAGTCATTTATTGCTTGAAATCTATCCCACTTCTGATGGATTTCTTTGAAAGAGAGAGAGAGAGAGAGAGAGAGAGAGAGAGAGGCGAGGAAAAAGAACGAGAGAGAGAGAAAGAGTAATTATATGAAAAATGTGAGAAAAAAGAAATAAAACAAAAATAGTGGAGAAAGAAAGGGATGATAGAAAGAGAGAGAGAATAAAGGAGAAATAATAGAGAGAAAAATAAAAAAATTAATATATTTGCTCTAAGCATTTACGTATGCTATTAGTGGATTTGATAGCAAATCCAACATAACGTATTGAGTTGTGAGGGTTTAAAAAAATAATTTTTTTCGTAATAATGTTGTATATGTATGGAATGGAATTCATTTTGTGTTTGTATGCCTTGTATTTTATTTTGTGTTGTATGCGTCATGATTAATAGTAATAATTGGTATCTATTATTACTCTTCTCAATGTATTGTTTCATGGAAGTGGTTTTGTATTATTTGCATTGAATGTTGTTGCTTTCTGTTTAAATCCATCGTCTGACACACGCGATTTCATTTGTCACAATACATTCATCATTGTAAATCGAACTTCTATTATGTTATTTTTTTATTTTTAATAATTCTTCTCTTTAAATTAATTCACGAGAGCAAAAAACACCAAGTGAATGTGATGTATAGAGAGTTGTTCATTTTGTGATAATGTTGTTATGAGTTCATTTCTGGTGGTTTCAATGTTTAACTTATACATGTTTAGTGTACGTAATATTATACAATAATAGTTTGTTCATGCGGAATAAATTGAGGGTATATTTGAAAAGGAAGTTGATTTAAAAAGTTTATCAAATGTTTAATATATATATATATATATATATATATATATATATATATTTAAAGTTTGACGTTAATAATAAATACACCCTAAAACTTCTTTATCATAATAACTAAGTAACGAAGCATATGCTTATTCTTTACTAAATTCTCATTTAATTTCCACACAATTAAATATTTTTGCAGTTTGTAGCACTCAACTATAATTCAAATCCGTTTATAGGCGTGCTGTAATTACGTTTAATGATGTTTAATGGCTTTGGATGATGTTTAATATTGTTCAGTTGGATTTGTTTGTTTGTTTACATCCAATTGTGAGCTCACGCGTAATGCACAACTGTTTTTTGTATTGGTGAATAAACATTTCAATGCAACTCGCTTCTGTTAGTCAGGTTTATTATGGTTTCTGCTTGTTATGTTCATGTTTTTGTTTATTTGTTTGTTTTTATATTTTTGTAGAACGACAAATTTTTTTAGAGCAGTTGAAAATACAGACATCATAAACATAGAATAAACAAGAGTACATGTCTTTGCGAAGCTTCACACGTCTGCAAGTTCGAAGCTTAAGTTTAAAAATATGTATTACAATATAATTAGCATTTAAATAAATATACTAGAAAACAATAGAAAGAAGATTTTTTTAAAAAAAGACAGCCAAATGCTTAAGTAAAAAAATGTTGGTGCGAAAATATCAGAAAGAAAGAGAGAAAGAGAGAGAGAGAGGTACAAAGAAAGAGTGGGAACAAAATAGATAGATCACATGTAAATAGTGTCAGTGAGTGAGTGAGTAAGTGAGTGAGTGAGTGAGTGAGTGATGGAGTGAGTGAATGGGTGATGGAGTGAGTGATGGAGTGATGAGTGAATAAGTACATTTATAATAGTTTCAACACATGTGTGCGTCGCGAGATATCTGTCTGCTTATAATTTATCGTTCGTTAATTCATTTTTTCAATCAGCATTAACATCATTATTGCCAGTTTTACCACCCACTTCGACATCATCGCCACCATCATCATTAGTCTTACCATCTTATCACCATCAACGTCGTCATCATCATCGTCACTCATCACCACCACCATCATCATCGTCATCATCATCGTCATCATCATTATCGTCATCGTCATCATCGTCATCATCGGCATCGTCATCATCATCACAATCACATTCA
>NW_008703718.1:1635215-1651645 GCF_000326865.2 Helobdella robusta | reverse complement strand
ACATCAGACACACACGCACACGCACGCATGTACACACATACAAACACACACACACACAACACACACAGTGGTATATACAAAAATAATGTTTGCAGAAACATTATTATTACTGTATGACATTTGGTTATTGTTTGCCCAAGCATTATTACACCTAAAACCATCATCGAATGCCTATTATACTCATACATGCTAGAGTATTTCTATTCTATTTCGCGAATAAAAACACAATAACAAATTTTAAAATCACATCCAATAAAAAAAGTTTGTGATAAATAATGTGAGTGATAGCCGGAATGATAATGATGTTCCACATCATCACCATCGTCATCGTCGTCATCATCATTCATCGTCATCATCGTCATCATCATCGTCATCACCATCTTCTTCATCATTATCATCGTCATCGTCATCATCATCATCAGCATCATCGTTCGTCATCATCATCATCGTCATCGTCATTATCATCATCGTCATCATCATCAGCGTCCTCATCATCGTCATCTTCATCATCATCGTCGTCATCGTCATCATCTGGCCCGGTAGTAGCAAGCGTAGTTATATATAGAAGGAAGCACCAGCATATCTGGCTTGCATTTGAATATTTAATTATATTCACCGCTCGTAATGGTGTCATTATTTTATCATTATCATAATCGTATTCCTGACGTCATCATCGTCGTCGTCTTCAACATCACATAATCAAAAATTGTTATCATTATGTATTCATATCATTATTAACCTACTATTACAACTGGCGATATCATGATATATATATCATCGCGGAAATAGTGATTTACAAGCTAATTGATTGATCGATTTATAATCATTATCATATTTATCACCCTAGTCATGTCGTCTTTATTGTTGTAGTCGTCATCGTCGTCATCATCATCATCGTCATCATCATCGTCATCATCATCGTCATCATCATCATCAGTGCTACAACCATCACAATCGTCATTGTCGCATCCTTTAGTCAGATCATCATCCATCTCATCATTTCATTTCCTACACATTTCATCACATCTGGAACAATAACTGTCAACAACTCATCACCACCATCCCACTACATCACTTCGCGACAGTTTACTGTTAACATCCTTGCTAAATGTCGTTGCATACATATTTTTCCAGATTATTTTTCATTTCATCATTTAGTTGAGCAGCGCGATGGTGTGTGACGGTAAAGTTACCGGGTTCGATTGCAAAAGAGATCTCCGCCTATCGCATGCAATGTGGGTGTATTTGTGTATGTGTGTGTGTGTGTGTGTGTGTGTGTGATGCCTTGCTTTACGTGTATTCACGTGCACTGTGTGTTTGCTGTTGACGCTTCTGAAATATATTGAAGAGAGAATTGTAATAAATAAATAAATAAACATTTTATTATCTTTATGTCTTTATTGCTGTATTTAATTTTTTAATCACACTGTCACTATCACATCATCATTACATCACATCATCACCCCATCACATTACATCATCGTCACATCACATCAAATCATCGTCACAACGCATCATTTCCGCTATTATGATTACGACGACGACATTAACTACAATCTAAAAGAAAATAAACTTAAAATAATAATTAATAAAAAATGTTTTTCAATTGAATCAAATATCGTAATTGGATAATATATAATAATATATAAATGAACAATTTTGTTGGGATTATCTTGAATTTTTTCATATAATTTGATGAGAAATTTTAATCAAGTTTCTAACGCCAGCCACCGGCCAAAAATTGATAACAACGTACCCAAGTGCATGAATATTTATTTTGAAAATCTCCTTGAATAAATAAATAAATTAAAACTCAATTAAATTAATTAAAAACTATAATTTATTTCTCGACTGTTCTTTTCATTACAAATTCACACTTCGCTATGCTATGCTCTTTCTTGCCAGTCGGCGTTCGCAAATTTTCTTTCATTAAAATTTTTTTTTCTGGGCCGTGCGAATTAAATATTCATCTTTCGTTGGCGCCTAAATTTAATAAAATAAAGTTCAATTTTCGTTGAAATTTTATTTCAAAAATTTGCGCAACAAAAGTTAATAAACAAAATTGAAGGTGAAGTTAGTTGGAGTGGCGTGGTTTTTCTATTTGAAAAGAGAGAGAGAGAGAGAGAGAGAGAGAGAGAGAGAGAAAGAGAGGGAAAGAAATAGGGAGAGAAAGAGACATAGACACACACACACACACACACACACACACAAAATCTCACACATTAACACAAACTCACATATAATGGTAAATTATATAACTAGTATATCATGCCCTAAAACAAAATAATTTTTGTTCAAGTTTGGCAAGGGTTAGGGTTAAAAAATTTCAACTATCACTAATCACGTTTTTCATTTAAAAACAGAATTAAATACAAAATATTTTAACAATTCAAAGAGCAACTGTATTATATATCTTTCATTGAAATCCAACAAGCCAAACACCAAAAAGTAGACAAAACCATCAAACACAAAATAGAAAAACTCATAAATTAATTATAAAAAACCCCACCTTACCTCACCATACAAAAACACAGACACACACGCACGCGCACACACACGCACGCACGCACACAGACACACACACACGCACAGCAATTATTATCGTGGTACATGCTATTATTCAACCAACTCAACCTCCTACTAAATTTTTGTATTTGCATGTACATGGAAGTTTGGGGTTTATGAACCATCTAGGTACCGGACAACATCACCCCCCAACTATTTTTCCAAAGGTGATTATTATTATGAGGAAAAAATATAATTATTGAAATCGCAATAAGAAAACGTAAAACTATCGGATGTTGTAAAAAAATGACGTGCTAATGTAATGTAACGCATACGTAAAGCAAGCTATAGTGAATGAAGAATAAGCATAACGTTCAACTTACGATCTTAGAATACAAAAATAGTAGACAGGTAGAGAAAATTTGCTTTTTCCGTTTGGTACAAATGTTAGTATCTTCGTTACGTCGATAATAACAAAGCTAATTCAAAATGACGGCTCCATTCTAATTTAATTCAACTGCCTGGCACGATTAATTAAATCGTTCTTCCCTTACATACTCAATGTTCAACCAAGTCGAAGACTTGTATACATTTTGTATTTATATATACATACATACATATGTATGCATGTGTGTGTGTGGTGTGTGTGGTGTGTGTGTATGTATTTGTGTGTATGTATGTAAACAACAGGCTACTTTTAACACACTTAGTAACACACATAGCGTATAACATTGCGCACACATGCATAATTAAATGTAGGCATATATATATATATACATACATACATACATAAGCGTTGTAGTATAAATTTTTATATTTTTTTATGTTTCACGGTTGAATGTATTGTTGATGACTCTATTATTAAGATTCATATAATGGTTATTGTTTAAAAAATCTCTCTTGCTTAATTTTATTGGAAAAAATTTGATTACAAAAATTATTTTCTCCTTTTAGAAAACTGTTGATGATGAAAAAGTGTTAGGTGAGGAATTATGTCTATTATTATTACTACTATTATAATTATTACACATGGTTTTTACGAAGCCTTGTTTAAAAATTTTTTCGCATAATTCACAATTAAAAGGATGTTTATCCGTGAATGCGTGCAATTGTTTATGTATGTATATATATATATATAAGTGTGTGTGTATGACTATATTTATGTGTGTACGTGTATTTGTGTAAAGTAGGTGTATTTCTGTATGTGTTTGTAACAAGAATGTGTGTGCTTTCATTGTTTTTTTTCCTCTGCTTTTTTTGCTGTTATATTATGTCTGCTTGCACAAATTTCTGGGTAATTGTAATGTACCATGGAACTTGAAATGAAAAAGTGTGTTATGCAAATTTTTTTTTTAATTTTTTTTTAATTTTCAAGTATTTTGGTTCGTTGTTTCATTTTTTGTTACTAAAGTTTGTGTAACTTATTATTTTGTATCTCGTGTAATCCTTTGAAGCTTGCAACAGCAAGTGGACATGCGTTCTTCTGAATTTCTACGTTTCATCCGTTGTTCATAATCACGCTTCCATCGTGCTAATGCTATGTGTTTTGTTTGTTGTGTCGTCTCATGAATATCCAAATCTCCACACATTGTAGATGCACGTTTGTGAGCCGCACGTATATCGTCCATAACTCATGGATTTTCGTTTATGAGTCCATAAAATGAAATGTTTATGTCGCACTATTTCGACAAAATTTTAATGTTCGGTGTTCGTATGAAATATGCATTTTATGATCCTGCTATAAAAGAACCACAGTGGAAGTTTGTGGTCGAGTGAGGATTTTATTTTATTTAATTTCGATTTCAGTAATTTTTTCCTCGGTTTGTCAATAGTGCCTCCAACAAAATTTTTTTTTATCTCTTTCTTTGAGTCTCTCTTTTTTTGTTCTGTCCAGTTGAATGAAGTCATTTTCGTTTGGATTGCAATGCACCTAAGGAAAAATCATTTATATATTTTCATTTGTTTTTGTTTATGTTTGTTTGTTTGTGGGTGTTTTGATTAAATATTTAAACGTTTGTCTCTTTGCTACTCGTTGTTTGTTTCTGTTGGGTTTGCATTTTTGTCTGTTCGTTTTATGTTTGTCTTTGAACACAATTTTTTACAACTTAGATATAACTTGTCTGAAGGAAATTTAAAAACTTTCAACAATAAGGAACAAATGTTTCCATAAATCTTTATTTATTCTTCCAGTGTACAAACTTATGCAGATGGCACTCTGGTAAACTAATTTGGTTCAGTAGATATAAACCCACATAAATATTCCGCTACTTTCATTACGCGTTTAAGGGTGTTATTTTATGCGTTTAATGGGCATTTGTTTGCGTGTGGTTTTGTTTATGTGTCGCAAGAAATCAATGCATCGACCTTCCTGTCTTCATTGCAAATGTAATCAATCGTCTGACGTGTCGCACCAGACAACTCTCTGCTGCCTTCTCATCCTCTGCCTCCTTCCTCCTTCTGCCTCCTTCCTTCTTCCTTTCCTACTTCTTCCTCTTTGTTTCCTCTTTTTTCATTTCTTTTTTTCGTTACCTCCATTCTTCGTCCACCGTCCACTTTCTTATCTTGTCGATATTCTTCTGCCTACGTCATGTTTCTCATCGTAGCTGTGGTGTGCAGTGAAAATGTTTATGGAAACTTTGCGTATGAGTGCTAGCGTATTGCGTACTGACTCAAAATTTGTGAGTGAATAAGTATGGACGTGAGTTTACAAGTACTTACGCTAGTACTAACTTACGCGTTTAAGTACTTGTGTACGTACTTAAACGCATACAATGCTATGTAAACGCAGATTGATACTAAGTTTACGTTAAATTACTTAAAGGGCGAAGATGCGCGTATATACGTTCAATCGCTAAAATGCGCTTACAAAAACTATTTAAAGCAGTTTTTTTTTATAAACGTTTTTTAGTTGTATATTTGTAATTTGAAAATGTTCACGTGTGCTACTGGTGTCCTTGAAGAATACATTCATTTGGTTCTCTTCATTGGCACATGCTTGACTGTCGATTGCATGCATGCATGCATGCGATTGTGTTAGTATGCATATTTATGTATGTGTGTTGGAACCTTTGTACGTACGCATACATTGGTACGTTTTTATGTATTGTACTTATTTTTTAACCTTAGCAAGATGTTGGCATATCAACTGCCCATTTTTTAAACCTGTGTATATGTGCGTGCGTGTCGAAACGTTGCCAATAGGCAACGTACATTGTTCGGCGAAATCGCATGTTCAAGCACATGCACACAAAATGTTGTTGCATGCACGCGTGTGTGTGTACTTGAGTAAACATACGTACGTGTACAGTACGTACAGCATTTGTACACATACATGCAAACGTGGATACATTGAAACACCTTCATGCGGGTATTGCCTGGTATTTATTGCAGTGTGTTTATGCACGTGGTAATGAGTGTGCTCATAAAATTTATTTATAAATGGGCTTGGTTTTATTGAGTTTTTATACGTTTGTGTCTGTGCACTGGTACTTGTACGCTCCTGGATGCTTCCGTATGCGTGCCTCTATGCAGCGTTTGTTTATGTTTGTTTGATGTGTTGTTTATATTTATTTTAAAACTCAGGTAAACCTTTTTAATTTTTTTTCCTTTGAAATTTTAATTGCAATTTTAAAGTTGTGCGTGATGCGAATTCTGAAAATAATTGTTATTCTATATATATTAAATTGATGAACTTTTCCAATAAATTTGTTTTTAAAATTTATCTGTGAAAAATATTTAAAAAAATGTAATTATCTTCCAACCGACTGTTTCCATTTATAAAACTCTAATTGATCTTCATAAAAAGAAAACGAAAGTGAAACACTCAAAACCCCTGAAGAGACACACACGAACACACACTTTCATCTTAAATTCTGCCCCTTTTGAAACACCAATTTTTTGATAGACACAATTAATCAAAATTCATGGTTTGAACTGTAGGAAATAGAATGCTATTAGCATGGTATTTGTACCTGAAATTTAATTTATAAATTTCGACAATTCTAATTTATTTGACTAAAATAAAAATTCAAGAAATACTTAAACATAGATAATTATAGGAAATATAATTTAAAAATTTAACAAACAATAGACATGAGCATTTTGATGTGATGTGTTGTCTATCTTATTAAAGATGGAATAACACTTTTTTTATAGTGCGATGCCATTCAAATCAAAAAGTTAAATGATATAAAAACCTATCCATATCTTCCTGATATTTTTTATAAAAACAAACCACGCTATATGGGTTGAAATGCTTCAACTGAAAATAGCAATTGTCAATAAAGTACAAAAAGGTACAATGAAATACAAACTGTACAGAACATTAAAATGCAGTACAATACAATGTACACTATGGTTTGTGTAAACTAATCAAATTTTATAAAATTGATTAGTATTTGAGAGGTTGATCAGAACAAATGAACTGTAAGACGAACGACAGGAGCAAGCAATGATGACCACTGATATCGCCAACATCAAAAACATCATCAACATAATAATCATCACCATTCTCATCATCAATATCAGCAACATCATCATCACCATCGTCATCAACATCATCACCACCATCACCAACAACAACGGCAATATTGATATAAATGTTAATAACGCTAATAACAAAAATGTATAATTTATATTTTTGTCGCACCCTGCCGCTCTTTCGGCTGCTAACCTATAATAAAAGTCTATGGTGCCGGGAGACAATTTGTATGCTCTCCTTGTTTGTATGTTTGTGTGCGTATGTATGGTTATGTGCGTATGTATGTTTGTGTGCGTATGTATGTTTGTGTGCGTATGTATGTTTGTGTGCGTATGTATGTTTGTGTGCGTATGTATGGTTATGTGCGTTTGTATGTTTGTGTGCGTATGATTGTTTGTGTGCGTATGATTGTTAGCATATACGTTCGTATGTTTATGTGCGTGTGTATGTTTGTAAAGATAAATGTTCACATGCATCCAAGGAACATACACATGTTCAGAGTAATAGTGTATTTACCGTTTGTTTGGCGGTTTTTCTCAAATTCAAATAATTTATTATGTGTTGCCATAAAATATTTTGATCCACAAATAGTTTAAAGAGTTGGAATGTCTATATAATTTACAACGTATTAATTTAATAACAAAAGTTGCTAGGTAGTACACCAGACACACCATCAGACTAACACTCATCTCACCTCACCACAAGCTCCCAGAACTTTCACCCCATCTTTCAGTTTCCTGCTCAAGTATGCAAACAGTTCCCTCTTTCTATTAGTTTAACTCTTGTCAAGCAAAAAAAAACATAAAACTCTGCTCAGTTTGACAAGTTGTCAAGTTTTGAAATTAGATTGAGTGTATGTATGCAGCAGTACGTAGGTGTGTATGCATTGCATATGTGTGTACGTCTTCTTCAATATGCATCCCTGACGTTAATACGTGTGAGTGTGTGTTTGTGCGTGCGTGCGTGTGTGAGGTTGTGCGTGTGTGTGTGTGTGTGTGTGTGGGTGTGTGTGTGTACCTATATGCATGTTATTAAATGTGCTTCTGATATTTTTTCTACGCTAACTAGGGCTTATGTGCCTAATATTTAGATGAATTTACTTGTTTATATTTATACACTCACACAAAAATCAAGTTATTCTTGCATTCACATAGCATATTTATATATACACATGCATTCATTTTTACGTGCCATACGAACAAACGAACGAACGAACCCGCGCAGACAATGGCATCGAGGTTTGTTTGCCCAGCCAGTCCTCCTCAAGGCTATGCTGAATTTTTGCGAAGAAAATTTTAAACAGCTAATAAATTGCTCTAGTTCATAAGAAATCATATAATTAATAAATAAATACACACATTTATATTCATGTATTTATTAATAAACATTTATATATCACACATATAATTGTTTATTATACCCTGTTATTACCACATGTAGGTACCTTTGAAAATTGATTGCTTTATGTTGCTATGCAGACAAATATTACTTTTCTTTTTTAACATATGTGGGTTCATAAAACTTGCAATCTGTATTTCAACATGCTGATTTGCAAGCATACTTGTCCACCAATGGAATGGGCAGATGTGGTGGTCTGCTCTGGCTGGACAAATGAGTCTGTCATTGTATCGAGAGATGCTGTGTAAAACATTATAATACATCTCAACCAACGCTGAAAGACCATGAACAAATACGTGGACACATTTATAAGTTGAGTTGAAAACAATTTTTCAGAAAACAATTTTCGTTTTACTTTGTAATCTGCCCTGTTTATTAACTTTCAAGATGAGTTATTTCAATTTTCAAATTTTTCAATCCTCATCCTGAACTCAAACCTATACTTGTCCCAACTTATTCTGGATTTATTTTCCTATTAAAAACAACTTTACTTGACTATAAACTATTCTTCGATTTAATTTTACATGTGACTCTAAGTTGCTTTATTATACAAACACACATACATACACAAGCATTTACATGGTCATTTTATATATATATATATATATATATATATATATATATATATGTATATATATATATATATAATAAACATTATAAACACACACATAAGTTAATAAACAAATATTGAATACGTACATAAAATAACTGTATAAGAGTGTGTGCACGCTGTCCGTAGATGAAAATAATCAAATATAAATTTTAAAGATATGTACAACATACAACCATACGAAGTACGTACACACTTTTGTACAGACACACATACCCGAGTGTACACTCGTATTTACTAGGTCATCCTTGTTTGCCTTCTGTTCAATAAGTTTGCAGATAAATTTATTTTGCATTAGTTCGTTTTCTTATTTGCTCTGCTCTTTTAAAGCAAACAGAATTTTTTTCTCCTGCTCTCTCTCTCTCTCTCTCTCTTTCTCTCCCCCCGTCATCTCTGAAAGTAGGCAGACAGACAGGCACTCTGATTAATAAACATGCCAGCAGTGCATCAGCAGAATTGGGCGCTGCATAATTTAACAACTGAATGACTTCAGTAACTTTTGGATGGGTGTAAAGCGTTCTGTAAATTAATGGCCAAATAGGAAAATGAATTGATGATAAATTTAGTAAATTACTAATCGAATGGTACAAGTGTCTATTAATTGATGCTTAAACTTTATGACTGACCACTTGACATATGATATGAAAGTGAAAAATCCAACAATGAAAAAATTATATCCGCCCAACGATGGAGAGATCGCAACATAAACACGCGAACCTCATCGTAACGTTTCATTCAGGCGTTACGTCATCATTGCGTCATCACCGTTCACTTTATTCATAGCATTTTATTACCTCAATATAAAATTACCGCTTAATCACATTATCGCCCGTGTCACTGCATTCATCCTATTTCGCTCCATAGACGTCAACAACCTCATATTTGTTTATTTTGTTTTCTTTGCAAGTTGTTTCGTTTCATCCCTTCCATCATCAAATTCAACATTTTCATTTCAAAGCTGGCACATGCAACAGCAATGGTTATAAACATTTAACAGCATAACCATCACAACAATCCCACATAGAAAAACACAAAAACCTCACATCAACAAAATTTCTTGAAGGAAATGATAAGCAGCCAATACAAACACAAATTAAACTCGATCAATTCTAATTTAGCCATGTCAGATACTTTCCAACTTTTAAAACCATTTTTTAGAAGTGTTTTTTAAAACAAGTTAAACAAAAAAAAATAAAATAAAAAATAGATAAATGAAAAGGAAAATGGAAATAGAAAATTTTTTTAACAAATAAAAATTTCCAATTGGGAATGCAACTGCACTTGAAATTTGAATCATCATTGGAGTAACGAAGAAACCTTCACAGCAATGCATTATCTGTTGACGGTGCATTGTGCATCGTGCATGTATGCATGCGTGCATGTATACATACATAAATAGACATACAAACACGCACACCTACCTACATGCATACCTAAATACGTACATGCCTAGATGATTATCTTCCCTCATAATATTAGCCTTGCTAGGGCATAAATTCACACACATCCATTTCTTCATACGTACAAACACATTATTGTTAGAAATTATTATTGTTCCTAGTATTTTTTTTTATTTTCATGCTAAATATAAAAATATTAATAATATAAATATAATAATAATTGTAGTATTAGTAGTTGTTGTAATGGTAGTAGTAACAGTAGTAGTAGTAGTAGTATTAGTAGTAGTTGTGCTTGTTGTTTATTATAACAACATTAGTAGTAGTAGTATTAGTAGTAGTAGTAGTAGTAGTAGTAGTAGTAGTGGTAGTAGTAGTGGTAGTAGTAGTGGTAGTGGTAGTAGTAGTAGTAATAATGGTAAAGTTTTGTTGTTTTTGACGTAGATGGATTTTGATAAGAGTTCTGAAAAGATGATGATAGGTGTCACGATGACGACTCTCACACCCAAGAGACCAGTAAGAAAAGAAGAAGAAGAAAAAAAAGAAGAAGAAGAAGAATTTTCTTTACTTCAAATAACAAAAAATTATAATTATATTCTAAAACTTTAAAATAATTTTCATGATTTCCAGAAAAATTTTCAGTGTAAAAATATAAATGAAAAATAATTCCATTCGGTCTCAAAAATAATTCGACAGACAAAAGTCAATAAAAAACTTAATAAGAAAAGTAAATATGTGCGGACATAGAGAACAACGTTTCTCATGTTCTCATGTGCAACACACTCACACACATACATACATACACTCAGTTGCTCACACATGTGTAGGTTTTGCATACAAACATGCATACAAACGCATGCAAGCATACATACGAACATTCAGGCATACATAGAAACATGTATCGAAAACATAAATATAACAACAACAACAACACACGTTTAGACGACATTTTCCCCGAGATCGGGGGTTGCCGTTTGGCTACCTATGGTGAAACCGAAATACCCCTCGACGCCATCCACATCTGTCACTCGCCTCAGTATCACGCAACCCCGCTTTCACCCTGTCCTTCTCCACCTGCTCTCTCCATCCCAATTGCGGACGACCCCTTCCTACCACTCCTTCAACCTCGAACTCCAACGCTCGCCTAATCCCTACCCTTTCATCCCTTCTCAACACATGTCCATACCACCGCAATCTCGATCTCCTTATCAATGTCACAATGTCCTCATTCAGTCCCATCATCGACATCAGCTCTGTACTACTCCTCCTATCCTTCACTTTAATCCCACACATCATCCTCACCATAGCTCTTTCAGCTCTCTGCAGTACAATTTCTTCTTCTCTCCTCAACACCCAAGTTTCACCACCATATACCATCGCTGTTCTCACACATGCTTTATATACCCTCCCTTTCATCTTCACTGACCATTTCTTTCCACACAATACCCCACCCAGTTCCCTAAATTTCATCCATCCCATGGTACTCTAGCCGTCACTATACTCAAACATCCTCCATCCGCTTTCAACTTATCCCCTAAGTAAACATAACTTTCCACTCTTTCAATACCGCCACTCAACCCCGTCCTTGCGTCCGTCCTATTAATCACACCATGAACACATTTCTTACATTTAAACGTGCCTTCCATCTTTTTCAGTGCCCCCCTCACACCACTACATCTCTTATGCACCCATTTCTGACATCTTATACACAATACCGAGTTAGCCTTCACTCTCCTGTCACATACCCCACAGGGGTCTATTTTACTTATCACTCGCTCCCCACCTTCCCCACTCACCATTACCTTCGTCTTACCAATATTAACTTTTAACCCTTTCTTTTCAATAACACTTTTCCATCTGTCAAATTTTAACTGCAATTCTTCCATGCTATCAGCCATCAAGACTAAATCATCTGCATACAAAATCTCAAATAACAACCCTTCCATTATGTTTCCACACACAACATCCATTACAATTGCATACAGAAACGGTGATAACACTGATCCTTGATGCCCTCCTACCTTAACACTAAAAGCGTCCGACATCCCCCTTCCAACCCTCACCTTTGTCTTTGCCCCTTCATACAGCTGCATCACAGCTTTAACAAGTCTCTCATTCACTCCTTTCTTCCTCAACGCCCATTCAATGACCTTCCTCGGTACTCGATCAAAAGCCTTTTCTAGATCCACAAAACACATGTACAATCTTCGTTTCTTCTTTCTATAATTCTCCTGCAACATTCTCACCATGTACAACGCATCCACCGTTCCCCTACCAGGCATAAACCCACACTGCATTTCATTAACTGTCACCATATTTCTCAACCTCCTCTCAAGCACCCTCTCCACTACCTTCATTCCGTACTCTAGCAATTTCACACCCCTATATGACTCACAATCTCTCACATCTCCTTTGCCCTTATACAACAGCACCAACACACTGTGTCGCCAATCCTCAGGTATACCTTCATCATCGAACATACTGTTAGCAATTCTCATCATAACTTCAATTCCTATCACCCCACTTGCTTTTATATGTTCTGCCGCCACTTCCGAAACCCCTGTCGCCTTACCTAGTTTCATTTCTCTAACTGCTTTCTCTACTTCCTCCATCGTCACCTTCTCTATAGGTCCGTGTGTGACCGCGGATTCCACATCTCCATCCCACTCATTCTCTTCATTCATCAACCTTTCCATACGAACTTTCCATACCTAAGCTTTTTCCTTCTCATCTATGCACAACTTGCCAGATCCATCCCAAACACATCCATTCCCTATAACATCTTTCCTATCCCTCATTGACTGCTTTGCTACTTTGAACATTTTTCTCGAACTCACATCAAATTGATGCTTTCGTCATTGCAGTTGCCACTGCCTGTTTTGCAACCTTCTTAGCCTTCCTATACTCAGACTCCGCTTCCTCCGTCATGTCCTTTCTCCATACCCTAAACCTCTCCTTCTTGACTTCCAAAACCCTTCTTATATCTTCATCCCACCACCACGTTTCACCATGCCTACACTTTCCTTTCGTCCATCCACAGACTTTATCTGCCGTAGCCAACACACAGTCCCTGTATCTCTCCCAAACATCTCCATCCTTACCACTCTCCCAATTTTCAGCCACCTTCACTTCAAATGCCTTCCTCACCTCTGCATCCTGCAACTTCCATGTCTTTCTCTTTGCCACAAACTTATCCTTCTTCCTCCTCCCCATTTCTTTTGATGTCACATCCATCACAACCATACTATGCTGCAACATACCAGGTATCGCCTTCACATTCTTCACATACTTCCTATGTTTGGCCCTTACCAATATATAGTCTATCATCGATCTATGCTCCCCTGACCTATATGTAATCAATCGAAAACATAAATATGCAGAAAATTATTTACAAATTACATGTATTGATAAATTAAAAAAATCGAACAAATAGTCACGTATATTTTTTTGTTTATTTTGTACAAACACACACATACACACCCCACAAACGAACGAGATACCACAAAATACCACAAATACAAATACCGACAATGAAAGGATGTTGAATCAAGTTGCAGTATCATACGAACTAACAACAGTCGAGTTGTTGGTGCCTACCTGGCCGAACAAAAAACTTCCGCTACGAACCACATATACAACCACGTCTGGATCTGGATTATAAATATATATTACTACGACACACAACAACACACAGTCTCTTGTCACACACACACACACACACACACACACACACACACACACACACACACACACACACACACACACACACACACATATACACACATACTCGTGTTATTTGTTATTCTAGATTCTGCCCATTTACTTGGCCTGCCATTTCAGATCAACAGGAGTTTTTATATGAATAATTATATAGCTAGGTTGTATTACTTGTTCGAATTGTTATTTGGAATATACACGCACAATAATATCGATCCATACGAAGTCACACCATCTACAAACACGAATAACAGTAATAAAAATGCATATATAAAAATATATATACATATCATCGTCCATTATCCATTTGTTTCACTCCAAGCACTTCAAATAATAATGCATATTTAATGACGGCTTAAGTACAATTGTTCATCCCACCGGTGATTGCCTTCCATTTTAAGGATTAGAGAAATCTGGGGATGTTGGCTTCTCCAAATAAATTAACATTTTTGTTTCGATCCATCAAGAAATATAAACAGTTGTTCTCCAGTTAATTTATGTACTTTTTCAGATGAATCGATCTTCCAGATTTCTTCAACATGCATCGCTTTAATGATCATGGCTGTGGAAAACACATGAACATGCAAACACACACTCACACCACACACACACACACACACACACACACACACACATACACACACACACACACAAGTGTGCACGTGTGTCTTAAATCTCTCTCTCTCTTTTTCTCTTTCTATCTCTCTCTCTCTCTCTCTTTTTCTCTCTCTCTCTCTTTCTCTCTCTATATATATTGATTCACTTGATTGATTCATTTTGTTGATAAACATGACAGATTTTGTTTCAATTTTCTGTTCTGTTTTCATTAACATTGTGTATTGAATTTATTAGCTCGCTTTTGAGAGATGTTCGTCTATAAAAAGCGCTAAATAAATGTCCTGACGATATATATATATATATATATAACATATATATATATATATATATATATATATATATAAACGTTAGATAACTTGATTATAGAAAAGAATGCACTTGAAACTTTTTTACTCGCTGACAATCAAATAGAAGTGAGTGATGTTGTTTGTTTACAAGCAACATTACTCATTCCTCCGATCGTTCGTTCGTTCGTTTGTTCCTTCTTTCTTTCATTCCTTTATTTGTTCTTTACATTCATTTTTGCACTATTGTATCTCTGCATCTATTCATTCACACGCTCCTCCATGCATGCATTCCCTGTGAATTCATTCGTTATGAATTCAGTCGTTGTGCATGCATTCCCTGAGCATGCATGTTCGGGCATTCCATCACGCTGCCTATATGAATAACGAAGATTGAAATACAATGCACTTAACTTGTAAACATTTTTATGCCGAATTCCTATTTCGTACCAATGCAGCTGACGTTTACAAATTTTTGTACGTTAAAAAATGAAACAAATTCCACTCCGCGGTCACACACTTACATGTACAGACGAAATAATTTTCGAGCCTCTAAGAATGCTTGGGTCTTTGTTGGTGTATCTTTGTAAGTGTATCTTTGTATCCGTACCTTTGTAAGTATATCCTTATAAGTGTGTATCATTCGCCTGATCATGTGTGCCTCTTTGTAACGGTGAACATGCGACGTGTGAACGTATGAACATGTGTGTGTGTGTGTGTGTGTTTGTGTGTGTGTGTGTTGGTATGCAGAAGCACGTGTCACCATTTGTAGACGTCATATTTCTGCATTTAATGATGATTAAAGAACTTCAACCCAGGAGCACTATTTTTATGTCGCTTCATAAATCATCAACATTTCCACTTATTTCTTAGTTCGTTCAAATTTTTATTTGTTTGATCGATTAATTCAAATAATCTTTTGATTTATTTTTCCATGCACATTCATCATTCCTCTAGTTATTCCTATCTTCAAAGTTTGAGGAAAAATCACAACAATACTTTTTCATTAAATTTTTCAAAAATCGTTTGATTCTACAACTATATATTTTCGTGATGTTTCATTCAATCTATCGATCGACTTGTTTGGAAGTTTATCCATCAGTTTTTTCAAGCATACATTCATCCATCCATCCGTCCGTCCGTCCGTCCGTCCATCCGTCCATCCATCCATCTATCCATCCATCCATCCATCCATCCATCCATCCATCTCTTCCAACACTCTCTTCTTTTTAAAGGCACTTTCTACCATCAATCATAGTATTTGTGTGTCCGTTTAATTGAAATGTGTTAGAATACTACTTCAAGGTTCACTGTCATCCTTACACATTAGAGGCTCATATATATTATTACACATCCATCCATACATTTGAGTTTGTAAATGAAAGAGACAGACACAGTCAGACAAAAGAGCATACAGACAG
>NW_008703718.1:1565201-1634942 GCF_000326865.2 Helobdella robusta | reverse complement strand
CCATAAAGTGCGCACACAAACATATAAACACACACACACACACAAATAAGCTGTTAAAAGGACACACACACACACACACACACACACACAGACATTAAAAGATACATAAAAACAGATAGGCACACAGACAAAAATTAAAACGCATTACAGACAATCGGACAGACAGCATAACAGACAGAAACAAGACAGAGAGAGACAGACAGAATATAAAACACAAACAACAAGACATTCGGTCAAAAGTTCACACAGAAAGCCAGACAGACAGACAAAAGTACAAACAGATACTGACAGACAGACAAAAAACACGCTCAGACGGATAGACAAACAACAGGACGCATACAAAGACAGCCAGTCAGACAGACAGAAGAAGGCAGACAGGCACTTGCCTATAAATGATTGAAAATGCGGTGCTGCGTGATTGAATGGTACGCATGAATTTTAATTAATTCTTCCACTTTTCCTCTGCCATTATTTTTTTTATTGTTCTTCTTCGTTCTGTTGTTGTTGTTGTTGTTGTTGTTGTTGTTGTTGTCGTTGTTGTTGTTGTTGTTGTTGTTGTTGTTGTTGTTGTTGTTGTTGTTGTTGTTGTTGTCCTCGATGTAATTATCGTTTTTTGTTTTGTGAAAATTATTATTTTGAAAGTTTCTGTATTTATTTTTTAAAATTATTTCAATTTAACTGTTGCAATGTTATAAAAAATTGTTATTAATTTTTCTAATGGTGCTGCTGTCATTGTTGTCGTTGATGTTGTCGTTGTTGCAGTTTATTTACTGTTGTGTTGGGCTTTATGTTGTTTTTGTTGTCGTTGTTGTTGTCGTTGATGTTGTTGTTAATGTTGTTGATGAATTTGGTTTGTTGTTGTTTCAAATTTTGCTGTTTTTCGTTGATTTTTAATTAATGTGCTGCTTTTGTGCGTTTTTTTAATGTTCATTTTTCTCTTTTTCCTGATTTAGTTTTGTTTTTTTATTTTTTGCCTGTTTTATTAGTCATATTGTTGTTGTTGTTGTTGTTGATGGTAATGTTGGTGATGTTGTTGTTGTTTGGTGTCGTTGTTGGCGTTGTCATTTTTTAATTAATAAGAACACGAACGTTTATTAATTACATGCACTTTTTCACTTTGTTACATTTTGTTATTATGATTTCCAGAAAACATTTTGTTCTGTGTTTTTTTTTATTGATTGATCGTTTACAGTTTTGTTGATGTTATTTTTATTGCATGTTTAATATTCCCCTACCTGTTATTATGTTTGGTTGTCGTTGTGGTTGCGATTGTTTTTTTATCATAATGTTGTTGCTAATGTTGTTGTCGGTTTTTGTTATGAAAGTATTGCTGTCATTGTTATATAGTTGTTGTTGTCATGATCAATGTTGTTGTCATGTTCCGATGTTGTTGTAGTTGCTGAAGTCGCTGCCATTTTGTTGCTGTTGTTTTAGTTGTTGTTTTGATTCGTAATTATGTTGTTGAGGTCGTTGCTGTATGTTGTGACGTTATATTGTTTTGATTAATGTGTTGTTTATTGATGTTGTTGTTGCGTGCTTGGGCTTAATGTTTGTTTTTTTTTGTATTCCGGTTAGAACTAATGTAAGATCTGTTGTTTCAGGTTTTATTGATTTTGATGTGCTTTGTGTTATTGTTTATGATAATAGGAATGATTTTGTTGTTGTTGTTTTTGGTTGTTGTTGTTATGTCGAGACAGCTATTGTGTTACTGATTCAATGTTTTTGCTGGTGACAGTTTTGAAGTTCAACCGTTCCTTCGTTTTAGCTATTTAGCATGTTGAGTCAAATTTGTATAATTCCTAATACCTTTGTTTTCCTCGATACTTTTTTCTAAATATATTTTTCTGTCTTTCCTTATAATTTTTATAGTTTTTAAACATCAAAATATATTTTTACATTATTTTGATTTGATGTTGATGTTGCATTGATGTTTTTGTTGTTGTTGTGGTTGTTGTTGGTGGTCTGGTTGATTGGATGTTTGCCGATGAATTTCTGTTTTTGGTTTTAATTTTCACTTGATATTGTATTATTCTTTTTATTAGGATTTTTGTTTGTGATAGATTTTTGTTTTTTCCGATTCAATCTTATCAATCATAATTTTTGGTCAATCTTTTAAACAAGTGTTTAATTTTAAAAATTTTCTTTTTATTCATTTATTCATTAGTTCATTCATTCATTCATTCATTAGTACATTCGTTCATTCATTCGTTCGTTTGTTCGTTCTTTCTTTCGTTCTTTCGTTCGTTCATTCATTCATTCTTTCATCCATTCATTCGTTCGTTCGTTCGTCCGTCCGTCCGTTCGTTCGTTCGTTCATTCATTCATTCATTCATTCATTCATTCATTCATTCATTCATTCATTCATTCATTCATTCATTCATTCATTCATTCATTCATTCATTCATTCGATCATTTACTCTTACAATCTGATTTTATTTCTTTCAATTTATTTGACAGCCTGCTTATTCGATTTAATTTATTTGATGTTTTTTTCTCTTTCCTCACTTACTCACTCACTTGCTTACTCGCCCACTCACTCACTCACTCATTTACTCACTCACTCACTCACTCACTCACTCGCTGATAAGTTGATGACAATACTCTGAAGATGGGGATGATGAGGATGATGATGCTAATAATTATGATGAAAGTAATGATTAAATTTATGAGATGATTGCACGTGATGCCGATGCATTTCAGCCGGGTACTTTTATGTTGTTTTCATGCTTTAATGATGATAATGACGGTGATGCTAATGATGATGATGCTGATGATGATGATGCTGATGATGATGATGCTGATGATGATGATGCTGATGATGTTGGCGATGATGCTGATGATGATGATGACGGTGATGCTGATGATGATGACGTTGGTGATGGTGATGATAATGACAATAATTTTGTTTTGTAATAAGAATGTTTGGAGTGGGAATGGTAATGATGATGATGATGATGGGAGATGATAATGATGTATTCTGATAAAAAGATTTCAGGGTGGGTATGATGATGAAATGGATGATGATTGTGATAATTATGCTGTTGCAGCTGCTGCTGATAATGATGATGATGATGACGATGATGATAGTACTCACGCTGAAATGACATCAATTTTCCAGTTAGTTTATTACTTTCCACGACATTCCTTGCAAGAACAAGTGGCATTTCTGTTACTAATATTACATCTCACACCCACCATCCGTCGTTCTGTGGTTATTTGTGCGTGTGTGTTGGTGTGCGCCTGTGTTTATGTGTGTGTATGTGCATGTGTGTATGTGCACGAGTGAGAATGTATGTGTGTGTAACAAAGTCTGTTTGAGTGTATGCATGTGATTATGTGTTTAAGCTTAAAAATATATGTGTATTTCATATTTCATATATGTGGGATTGTGGAATAGACGGAGCGATGGATAGACGGATGCAAAATGAATACATGAATAGATAGAAGAAGGACATTTGAACAAACAAATGAATGTGTGTTATTTTTTATTAATAGATAAGTGATTGAATGCATAGTTTAATACACTTATGATTGAGTACATGAATGCATGGATGCATTGATGCTGATTATCAACATAAAAACAAAAATGCGTGTTTGTATAGTTTTGTGATTAATGTTAACGATATTGAGTAACAGAATGCTTAAATGAGTGTTGGAGTCATGGAAAAGAAGTGAATGGGCAACTGATTTCATGAGTTGCTAGCAAATCTGTATGTAATGTATGTAATGAACAAATTTTCAACCAAAAAATTGTGGCCTGTCAAAACATTCAATAAAATAAAAAATCTAAAAACAAGTTTTGTTTTGAACAAACTCTGAAAAAAGTAGCAAGACAGCAACAAAAGAAGAAAAAAATTGTGGGAGGATGGAGAATTGATCGCCAAAAATATAACAATTCGTCCAATTGCTGAGGTGTGCGATATTGGAAACTCGCAAGAGCTAGCTGGCATGCATCACATGCAAGCACCCACACACAATGTATGTACCGCTACCGACACAATATACCATCAATACACATATGCCAATACCAACACCTACATTAATACAACTGCGTATACCACTACAATTACAGATATATATATAAATTCATAAATACGTACATTAAAGACGACATGCACCTTTTTTAAAAATATACATTCCAGACCGTGTGTGTGTGTGTGTGTGTGTGTGTGTGTGTGTGTGTGTGTGTGTGTGTGTGTGTGTAGCAGTAGTATAGTATATTAGAAAATACAAATGAAAGAAATGGTATATATTGTTATAATACTCGCTGTCGTAACCGATTTACGACGGGTTCAAATCTTCGATTGAATAAAATACTTCAAACAGTTATTAGTTATTAAACTTTATTTACAGAAGAAATCAACTAATCGTTTATTTCCAGCAAATTCAAATTAACGCAACAATTAACTTTTAAATTGTTCAAAACCTATCGCTATGACAACGTCAACAAACAAATCAAATATCGCTTTAAATAGTTCACCGAATCCGCTATTCACAAAATCACAGAGTCACGAATTTACAAAATCACGAATTTCACTAATCACGGATTTCACTAATTACGGATTTCACTAATCACTAATCTTCTTGCGACGTGCTCTTATATACTCTTCGCAAGCGTCGTTTCTAGATTCTTCTCGATGGTTCGATTCTAGCATACTCTAGAATGCTCCAGTCACTAGAACATTCTAGAATACGCTAGAATCTAGTGCGTTCGGTAGCACGGTTATAACATTACCCCCTTCTTAGTTTTGTTCGTCCCGAACAGCTTTCATTCCGGTGTCCGCATGGTACGGAGCCAGTCTATCCAAATGAACGATCTTCATTCTTGCTCTCGGCTTCCGATATTCCTGAATACGGTAGATGACGTCATTCAAGCGGGTAATGACTTGATAAGGTCCTTCTCACCCTCGCTGGAGCTTTGGAAAACGTCCTTTCTTTCGCTGTGGGTTGTACAGCCAAACTCGTCGACAGCAAAACCGCCACTGCTTCTTTTCAAGTCGTATCTGGTTTTGGCCGCCTCCGTGTTTTTCATAATTTTAAGGCGTACGTAACGGTGGATATGGTTTAATCGCTGTCGAAGATTATCCACGTATTTTGTAAAATCAGCAATCAACGCCTCGGCTTTTAGACGGTCTTCTTGATACAAATTGAGTTCATCCAGTAGATTTTTGGTAAGTTCTTTGAGTCTACCTTTGTCAGTTGGTAGAACCTTTTCCTGTTGCTCCATATCTAATTTATTTCACCAAATTTATTGATTGGCAATTACCTATTTCCTCGCCTTTTTTAATTTTAATTGTGTGTTTAGCTGTATTCATTATTCTGACAAGAATAAGACCATTTTTGTTCGCTTCTACCAGGCATTTTCCAATGACCGCGTTCTGTACATTTGTCGTTGAGGTTGGCTCCATCAAATAGAACTGGTAGCCCCCAGGATCGCAATTCAACTTTCCCCATACGATGTTTTCAGATGATTGAGGTAGTTCTATGTCACAATCGACTGTCACTCGAATGCATTTTTCGTCGCTATCCCCCATTATCACTTCAGTATTTCTCCATCTAAGAATGCGTTTTTCTAAGTCAATTTTGAACCCATATTTTGTCAGAAAGTCGACACCTATTATGCATTCGTCGATGATATCCGCGACTAAGAATGAACCTTCGAATAACAAGTCGCCTAGCTGAACAGTACGGAGAATCTTTCCATAGGCTGGTGCTGTTCCTCCGGTAGCTGTTCGAAGGATGTATTTGTTAGAAGTCTTTTTCTTCAGATTGGGTACCAAATCAGATCTTAAAATCGATTTTGTTGCTCCGGTGTCGACTGTAATTACACATTCTCGTTGATCAACTTTTCCGTTCAGCCATTGGTCGTTTCGATTTCGATGTATTCTGGAAACGTTAATTACGGTACTGGGGGCGTCAATTCTACTAGCCAACCTCTGCCCCACAAAGTTGGCTCTTATTAGTTTTCCGCCCCTTCGTTAGAAGGGGCCGATCGTGATACAGGATCATCTTCTCTTCTTTTGCGCCATCTTGTCGCGCAATTTCGGCAGTAGTTATCTTTTAGGCGGTGTTTACAATCACGACGTAGATGGCCTTTTTCACCACAAATCCAGCATTAGGGTACATCATACTGTTGAGGTTCGCGTTTCACAACCACCCTCTGGCAAGGGCATTCTTCATGTACTTGGCGTAGATGTACGTCACTTTTTGATGCTTGCTTTGCCGATTCAAAAGTGAGACTGTGCGCAACGGCATCCTTGAGTTTTCGTTTATCTTACAAGAGAAAGGATTGCTTGAGTTCCAAATCACGAAGGGCTTTGATAAACGTATCCAGGGCAGTTTCGTCTCTATGCTCGGGGTCTGATGTCGGATACGACAGCAATGTCAACCGTTCGATATCTTGTGCCAACTGCTGAATGGATTCACCAGATCGTTGCGTTCTGTTTCTAAGCTGAGACCGATAAATCTGTTTCATGTGTTCTTCACCATAACGTAAATCCAACGCGCTGACCAGAACTTCATAGTTGAAGTGGTTCTCCGCCGGAATCGTCTGAAGAACCTCTGCTGCTGAACCTCGCAGGGCCAGTATTAGTGCTGTTGCTCGTTCTTTTCCGTTCCAACAGTTACTAGTTGCCGCTGCTTCGAGCTGGGTTTTATAAACGTTCCAGGACATCTCTCCGTCAAATGCTGGTACCTTCAAAGTTCTTCCGGATGCGTGATCTAACGGCATGGCCATTTTTTTGGATTGCTCCAATTCTCGCTTCAATTTGTCTATCTTGTGATCTACCTCAACGGTCTGACGATCAAGTTTCTGCTCGATCATTTCTATTCTTGTTGACTGTTCTTCAATCTGTTCTGCCACTTCCAATTTTACGTGTTTTAGCTGGTCCTTGATCTGTTTTAACTCCTCTGTCTGTCGTTCGGACTGTTCCTTGATCTGTTGTTTTAACTCTTCTGTCTGTCGTTCGGACTGTCGTTTGGAATGTTCTTTGATCTGTTTTAACTCCTCTGTCTGTCGTTCGGACTGTTCCCTGATCTGTTGTTTTAACTCTTCTGTCTGTCGTTCGGACTGTCGTTCGGACTGTTCTTTGATCTGTTGTTTTATTTCAGTTGACATACTAAGCAGAAGTTCCATCATTTTAGCGGTTGTAAACGTGCCTGTGCTAATTTCATTGTCTTCGTCAGCACCATCAAACTTGAATTCGTCTGGGTTCTTACCTTCGTCAATGAGAGCTTCTCTCAGACGTGCTACTAGTACTTCTTTGTTGCCACTTGTGACAAGGCTTCGTTTCTGTAATTCTTCTCGTAGCTGAACTACGTTCAAATCACACAGTTTTGACATCGTGTACTTTTTCTATGAGTAGTAATTCGCTAGTCAAAGATCCCACTTCTGACACCAATGTTATAATACTCGCTGTCGTAACCGATTTACGACGGGTTCAAATCTTTGATTGAATAAAATACTTCAAACAGTTATTAGTTATTAAACTTTATTTACAGAAGAAATCAACTAATCGTTTATTTCTAGCAAATTCAAATTAACGCAACAATTAACTTTTAAATTGTTCAAAACCTATCGCTATGACAACGTCAACAAACAAATCAAATATCGCTTTAAATAATTCACCGAATCCGTTATTCACAAAATCACAGAGTCACGAATGTACAAAATCACGAATTTCACTAATCACGGATTTCACTAATCGCTAATCTTCTTGCGACGTGCGCTTATATACTCTTCGCAAGCGTCGTTTCTAGATTCTTCTCGATGGTCCAATTCTAGCATACTCTAGAATGCTCCAGTCACTAGAACATTCTAGAATACGCTAGAATCTAGTGCGTTCGGTAGCACGGTTATAACAATATATATGTGCATATGTGACTGTTATAAAATATAACAGACCAACGCATACAGACATGCATATATATATTTATTCATATCTGTGAACAGATGCGCAAAACGATCGACATATGTTTTATTGTGTTTTTGTTTATTTTTTGCGAATTAAATAATATTAATAATTATATCGATAATTTTTGTTAATATTATCCATACCGCGAGTGCACCCAGACTCTAGTACTGATTTGTAACAAAGGTTTTTGTACAGCGATGCACATTTGCATACACATAAAAATATTAAACATGAAAACGTATAGGCATACGTTGTACGTTACGAATACGGCAAGAAAATATTCAGTTTTATGTGCTTTTATTGTTCGTTTGTATGTCTGCGTGTGTGTTTGTGTGTATGTATGTGTGTTTGTGAGTGTGACATTTTAAAATTTGTTTTTCAGGCACGTGTGTTAGTTTGCTATATTTTCTTGTTTGTGCGATTGCGTCAAAATATTTTTCTAAAAACATGCACACATGTGCAGCATGAACGCGCCTCCCAACACGTTTGCACATCCACACACAGCCACACACAGCTACACAGAGCCACACACAGCTACACAGAGCCACACACATTCACATATGTGTTGTCTGCACGTGATCCCAACATTCACATACTTAGATACGCTTAATGCTTCTGTACTCCCATCATCATCATCGTTATTGTCAGCACCACAACCATCGTCGTCGTCGTTGTAATATTTTTATCGTTTTCTACGTATTTTTTTTATGCTCTGTGAAGAGAAAAGTTTCGAAAGTTGTACCGATGTTGCTGTTGTTGTCAGCAATGTTTTTGTTAATGTTCGAGGGTTGGTACTGTTGTTCTTATTTAGTGTCACCCACATAGGAGTTTGCGCTGCGAAGTCATGGTTACTGTAACGATTGCAGCGAAAATGACCTTAATGTTGCTGACGCTGTTGTTGTTGATGTATTTATTGTACGTTACGTTAATATTCATCCATTTTTATTTTGTTTATAGTTTAGTTATTGTCATTGACCTACCTAATGCTTGCTATTTTTATTTTTGTGGTTAGCATAGGATATTTTTATGACCGCTGTTGTTGCGATTGTTTCTCCTATTGTTGTTTTGCTGCTTCTGCCGTTATTACATGCCTGGCTATTAAATTCCTTTTCAGTGCCATTCAGTGACCAATTTCATTTTTTCATTCTGCAAATACAAAAGTTTTTAATTTTTTTTCGCCAAACAAAGGCAAAAGTCGTTGGATCTAAAATGGATTCACCTGCAATATGCATATTTCTCTTTTTCTCTCCCTTTCTCTCTCTCTTTCTCTTTTTTAAACTTTTTTCTCTCCATTTTATCTCTTTGTTACACTGTTCTTTCAAATTTTCATGCACGCTCAAATATTAATCCCGGTGTATATTAAATCTTCATAGGGAATAACGTCACTATGAAGTAAAAATTTCAGGACATGAATAAATAAACATGTCAACGATTATGACAAAGTCCATTAATAAGTTTTACGACTTGGAACTTTGCTGCTTTCTATAAATAAAAAATATTTAAATAGGTAGTTGTAAATTTCACTTTTAACTTTTAGTTAAACACATTTTATTTTTAATTTTGTTTTCTAAGTCATCAGCACGTAACAATGCATTATGATAACCATGTGGAAATATTTAATTTAAGAGCAGCTACTCCCTTGATACTCATCCAAAAAGCAAATAAATAGTTAACCACTTTCCCCCCCAAACATGTTACTTAACAAAAACATAACGTATATACTAACAAATCAAATACAAATTCAAAATTATAAAACAAACACACACACATACTCAGACACAGATACAGACAAACACATAGAGACAAACAGAGAAACACTGGAGTAACCCTGCAAAATAATTGCATAGTATCAGGCAGAATGTTAAAAAACTGTTAGAGGAATTCGTTATTCCTACACTGAGGCCACTTTCATTACATTTTCCGTTTGTGTGCATGCGTGCGTTCCAGGCATGTGTGTGTATTGGTACGTATGTGTGCGTGCGTGTTTGTATGCATGTATCTGTGTGTGTGTATCTTCTTTTGTATGGCTGTGTATATTTGTTTGTATGTTTGCGGGGTATGCAATTTTTGTAACTATTTGTATATTTATATAATTGTTAAATAAAATGTACAATTTTTAAAAGTAACTTTTGCTTAAAGGTCATCATGAGAGAAGACGGTTTTAATTGAATTCATAATTATCTCTAAAATTGAAATTTCCATATGATCAACGTTAAAATTCGCAGCCACTTCTATTTTTATTACTGTTTTTCTTCAATGACTATCTACTTCCCAGTTGTTTTGAAATATCACACCTCAAAAGAAATTGAATATTTAGTATTATTAAACAATTAACATCAAATAATTTTCTAAAATATAATTTTTAATTCAGCAACAATCTATCTTTAAGTAATTATTAATACATGGCATTATTTATTGGTATTTCCATATTGTGTTCTTTTCATTATAAACTTCGCACAGCAGCAATTGTGACATTGATAATTGTATATTATATTTTATATAGGTAATCATTAATTTGCAAATGAATATTGATTGCAGATGATTATGTATGAGGCAAACGCTCTAAGGTCAACTTTAAATTCAAATGTTTTAGTTTAATTTCTTAACTAACATTACATTGTCATTAACTGACATCTTGAATAGATATAAATTCATAAATAAGTAAATAAATAAATAAATATTCTAACAAAATAAGACATTTCACTAACGCTAGGCTCAAGTTTTCCTCATTTTGCATTCAGTAATATTTTTGTTCCATATTCTTTAATTTATTTTTGGCCAATAAAAAAAATTTCTGGCAAGAAATAACGTGCCAATTTTCCGTGATATACGAAATGCATTCTAAGAAATAAAAACCAGAGCAAAAAATTTTGATTAAATATGCGAGGCTAGCAGAACGAATGTTGCAAACATAAGAAATAATACAACAATGTTAAGTTATGCATCCATGTGAGACATTTTTGAAGCTCTCACATATAGAAATAAATTAACTCTGGTATAAAAAAGAGTCTGCACACCTACTTGCATTCAAATACGCACACACAAAAACACATAAAAATAAAAATTTTGTTTTCTCACATTCAATGCACACACAGACACACATTTACACTCACAAACACGACTTGGACAAGAGGCTGCAGAACACACTGATTCATATTTGTATGTAGAGCGTAATGTTGCTTCTAAATTATTTAACTTATACGTTGGTTCAATTTGCCAATTTGCTTATGTGTATATATCCATCTGTGCATGGAACGAACTGATGCACACACACACGCTCATGCACGCACACACGTGCACAGATGCACAGACACACACGTGCGCACACACACACGTGCGCGCACACATTCACACTAACACGAACACACATATGCATAATATACGTGTATATTTCTTCGCTTGTGATCGTTCTATTTAGCTAATTCAACACAACACTGGGCATGCATCAACCAACTTTTACACCTGCATACGTCAATCATATGTCATTGAGAAAAGTATACTTATAAAAAAATTGATTACATATAATAAATCCTTCAAAAAGAAACTATTTATTTATACATAAAATATTTTAAAAGCGAGAATTAGCTCAATACTAGAAGAATGATTCTGTATCTCACTAGTGAAACAATTTTTATTCAGTAAAATGTGAATAAATCAGTCCCTCAACGCCAGTTTCATCACGTCATGCATATCCTCAGGACTGCATCTTCAATCATTTCATTTTACTTTATTTCATTATTCGCTCTTCTTTCCACACTAAAAATTAGGACCCCTCGCGATGTCATTCAGGCATTTCGCCGACCAACGACAGTTCATATCTGAATTAATTGAATCTGTTGAAGAATCCATCAGTGCTTAACTCCTCTGTGAGAAAATCTCCCTCTTCCAGACAAATATTTCTCGGAGGTTCGATGGTTTTCTCACCAACACAAAACAAGTTTCACTTCGTGCGAACAAATAACATTATTTTTTTGTTTTCAAATAGTTTACTGTGATGTCAAACAGATCTGACAACGTCTAACTCTCAATTTCAAAACACACTTACTATAAACTCTGGAATACAAAAAGTGGCTACCAATGAAATTTTTCATACAATAGTTATTTATTTTTAACCACAAAAAATGTGTTGAACAAATCAGCTAAAAATAATAAAATTCAAATACTGATGAAGCAATTACAATGAAAATTTATTTATTAACCAAAACAAGCCAGAAAATTATGCAGTTAAAAATGAAAACCTTGCAGCAGCTGCTTATAAACAAAATTTATATTGGCAAAAGGACGTGAGTGATTTTCACACTGGAACATCCTCACTTTTTTTTGCTATCGAGAATTTCGATCACATCCACAGACACGGTAGTAAAAAACGTTAAAAAAATTTACAGCTCGCCATGAAGAGCATATTTTTCTAAATTACTTGCAGGGCGCCACCAGTGCCGCTCGCCCGTCGGCTTCACAAACGACTTCACCATCATAATTAAGCATGCTCATACCATCGTAAACTTTCATAAAGACAAGCGTAAATAGACGTCGATACTTATTTACGCAAACAATTAGTCTGGCTGCTGACTGCTGGTCGCGCTCTTTCTTTGTGTTCCAGCGCATCTTTCTTCACACGCTAATCAAATAAGCATGACTCATAAAATATAAAATGACATGTACAATAACACGCCCGCCCGCACCACACACTTGAACAACGCACATGAACAACACGCGCCCACAAATTAATCTCATGAATTGCACGCAAATATATTGCACGCATTTTGAAGAGATTTAAAAATTATGCAATATTCAAACAAATGAAACTAAACATTTGCTGTCTTTAAGAAAATTTTTCCGAAGTTAACTCTTTCATAACAACTTTTCGACGGTTGAAACTTCAAAGCTTACGTTTCAGTACTTGTTTATAAAAATTTTACGCATACGTATTCAAGCAAATATGTAACGCGCCAACGCACGCATGGACACACGTTTAGACTCACGCATACACGCGAACGCGGTCAACCACAATAACTGGACACACACGTGACTAATGACGAAAAGCATTTTACTTAATGCCCAAGCCTGGCGCAATGACCGCCATAAAATTTGATTCAGAAAAATGAAAAGCAACGATAATGATAACCATAACGACAGACTATAAAGATAGAAGCGCTCATATTAACAATTCGTTTATTTGAGTAATTGAATGAATAAATAAAGGAATGAAGGCTACCATAATGGTGTCCGTTGTCAAGGTGACGGGGCAGACAATATAAGACGCACTTAGGTTTGTGTTGGCCATGTCCGAGTTTTATTGGACTGCACGTGTGTGTGTGCAGTTTGCGTTCATGCTGGATATATGTGAGCTTCGTTCGTGTTTAATTTAATTGTGCTTTTTGCCGGATAATAAACTCAAGAGTATATTTCTCTTACTAAATAAGAGTTAATAAACTCTTGTTAATTGCTGTTTAGTTGTTTTTTTAGCATTCAATACTGTTGTTAGATATGTTATTGCCGTTAGTTTATTTTGTTGGTATTTGCAATTTTTGCTGTAACATGCGCGATTATCATACGATTGTTGCATTTTTGTTGTTAAAGATATTAGCATCTTCTAGTGGCATTATTGCTTCTTTTTAACGTTTGCTCCGATCCAGTATAGACTTAGCAGCATAGTGTGTGAATTACTCGCGTCTCATGCTGCTAAAATAATATGTTAATATAATTAATGTTAAAGTTTAAAGCGTGAAGTTTGGCAAAAAATATAACCTAGTACATGCGACTTAAAAACGCTGAAAAATAAATTTTTTATTAGGATAGTTTATTTTACCTCTGAGGAATTTTTGATTTTTAATCTCCGGAGTTTTTGAAAATTTTTTAAATCAAATTAAAAATTAATTTCCAAATTAATCTAATACTCTCTCATCTAGCGATGATTTAAAAATCATCCTGACAACAACTATGAAAGAAATTTTGTTGAAATTTAATTAAAATATTTAATTGCATCTACTGCAACCAAACAAAGATCAACTAATTTTCAACAACTGCATTGTCATATACAACAACAACAACCGCATTCCATCTTTCATCCAACATTGTTAACATATTGCAACCCCATCAGACTCAATTAAAATTCATGACAACAAATCAACGCTATTAAAAATGTTTAGTAAACAAAAGTTTCAACAACGACGACAAAACCAACAACACCAATACCGCCACCAACAACAAAACATTAGCCGCAACTACAAGTTGTAACGATTGTTCTTCTTGTAGTTTTCTTGTCGCAGCGGTTTTTCATGTCGGCGCTGTTGTGTTTTTTTTTCGTCGTTGTGCGGAAGTGATTTAGTGTTGTCTTGCAGAGAGCAAAGATAGTTCAGTAATACCGGTAATGGATATCTTTAAATCATTCCTACATTAGGCTTCCACATTTTTGCTTCTCCGCATTTTACTATGCTTTTGTTTCCCTCGCTTGTTCGCTTCTTTTTTGTTTCTATTTTTTAAGTTCCATTTTTGTTTCTTATAGTCCGCTTGTGTGTTTTTACATCGGTTGGCTTGGTTTATATTTTGGCTGCGTTCATGGTTTTTTGTGACGTTTCGTGTGGGTATGAATTTGTTTCGCGTATTGTACGCTGACCATACACACACGTTGAATTTCTCGTTGTATGCATGTTATGTCACATGTTGCGTGTATCACTTGTTGTATACACGTTACATCTTCTATGTTGTTGTATGTTTATTTCAGTACGATGTCTGCGGGGATGTTTAAATACTCGTTTCAAAGTAGAACAGTTTTCAAGCGCAAAAGCGCAGTTGGATTTTTTGTTAGAGCGTGAAAATACATTTTGAATGTAACACTTGGCACTCAACAATATGTGCTAATTCTGACGAGTTGTTCTGTTTTTGAACTTCAAGTGTTTTCCAACAATATAAATAAATTTTTACGTATTTTATTTTATGTTTTATTCAAAACTTTAAATATTTCAACTGTTAATTTTTGCCAAATTTGACAAAAAAATTTATTTTATTAAAAACATAGTTTGTTTCAAATTTCAGTCTGAAAATTTTCAGCAATACAGTTCTTATCTTGCGAGCTTTTCTTTAAAATTTTTGCGGCTGAATTATGAGTCCCCTTGATGCGCTGGAATATAAATTTGAGAGCCACTGGTTCTTTTGTGTTGTATCTTTCATTGCGGTCATCCTCTTCTGCTACTGTCTGCTGCTGTTTGTTGTTTGTCGTTGTTTGCAATTTTGCCTGACGTACATTCTATCCATCTGTGTTTTAGTAAGCTGGTAAGCTCATTTTATGCAAAATATTTTTTTGCAAGATTTAAAAATTTTGGGAAAAATTAATAAAATAAAAATTTTAAACAAACTCAATGTTTATTATTGTATCGAGTTGTCAAAAAATAAAAGACTGAAAAATTGAAATTTTTAAAAGCACTTATGACGTCAACCTGTTTTCTCTGCGAAACATAATATTTAACATTTTTCTAATGGCAAAAATAAATAACTTCGAAAAGTTCGTAACTGAAAACTGTTGCAATTAAACAGCAACTGCAACAAGAAAGAGGCATAATCATTCTCACTGAAACAAAACACCAACAGGCGAACATGGCAAGTCTAACAACAATTATGTTTAATTACTCATCATCAGATATTGGCTTCATTTTTGGACATAAGAACAAGATAGACAAAAAAAGATTATTGAATCGGAAAAATAATAGATTCATATTTTGAAGAGAGAGGAACTAGAAAATTAGAATAATAAAAACGACGGAAAAAGAGACAAACATATTTGAAGAGAGGTAATAGGATGTCGGAGTTGATCTGCAGTTGGAACGTTTATATTTGCAAGTTGCATCCGAAATGCATGCATGCCTCCAGGAGTTCATTTATTGCTTCTCAAAAATGCTTGATTGACAACTTTATGATAAATTTATTATGGGTTTATTTATGCCTCTGTTTTCATGTGTGCGTGAATGTGTGCGTAAATGTGTGCGTGAATGTGTGCGTGGATGTGTGCGTGGATGTGTGCGTGAATATGTGCGTGGATGTGTGCGTGAATGTGTGCGTGCACACGTTTGTCAGTGTGCGTTTTCACGTGCGGCTCTATTTATACTAATGTGGTATTTTCACGTCCCTAAATCATATATTATTAGGTATTTCGCAGTGTTTACATTAGTGTATATACATGCATAGAAGGTATGTTTATTTCCGTTATATTTATCATCAGTTGTTCGATTATTAAAGAGGCAAAGATTTATTAGCACTCATCCATCTGTCCTATCTTTTCATATTTCTACTTGCTCACTGATTTCTTTATTTAGTTGCAACATTTATTTGAAGTTTCGAAAATATGTTATTTACTTGCTCAATTTTTCTGAGGCTTGCTTATTTTTCAGAAATCATTGATATGGCCATTAATTATTATCTGTCTTGATCAACAGACGATCCACCCGTCCATTTAACATGCTCTTTCATGCGTCCACGAACGTCCTTCCTCATGGTTGTTTCTCTTTGCAAGTTCGTTGCTTTGGAAGTGTTAGTGACTGCGTAGCGAAAGAGTTACAGCAATAGTCGTTTTATCATTAGAAAGAATAAAAAATATGATGAAATATAATAATTATTATAATATTATGAAAAAGATACTCGCATAATAAAACAGAATAAAAACAATTTGTTAGTCTAAAAATAATAAAATTAATTTCATGAAAGCTTTGAATGATTTGATTGGGCGTACAGACTTTTTGTCATTCCTCTGCTGGCTCCATGCCAAAAAACCTTTTCAATTTAAAACCTCAGAATATACCTACATACATTCTTTGAGAAGAGTTTCAAATTTTACAAAATTATATATAAAATTACATTGTATTTATTTATATAAATTTGAAAAATTTGCTAAGTCTCGATAAATCTAAATATTTTTATTAAATAATAGGCAAATAATAACTCATTGACAATATTGATTTTTCATTAGAGAACCACTACTTCAAAAAATTCTACGCTGCGAATCAGACGCTTTAACAAACACGCAGTTTTGGATTTCAATTTTTTTGAATGAAGAGAAAAATTTTTCAAAATATGCATCAGCAGAAAATACCAACAACAACAACAAAACAACAGCAACCACAACATAACAACAACACTATCTACTAATATGATGAACATATATGCTCAACAACAACAACATTATCTGCTTATGTTCAATTCACTGTCATTATTCTACAGGAGATCTTTTTAATTTCATTATTATTTTTTCTTCCTAGGATATTTTCCATATTATGTTTTGCAAGGGCAACTCTGTCACGACAAATGCAAGAAACGTTTAATCAGTCAGTGCCAGATAAACTGACTGCTTTCTCTTTACATTACGTTTTTACGTTTGTCTGCGTTTGTCTTTGTTTGTTTGTTTGTATATCTATGTGTTTGTTTATGTGTTAGTTCACATGTCTTTTATGTGTGTTCACGCTTTTAATCATATGTTTTTATATGATCGTTGATGTGCTTGTTTGTGGTTGTTTAAGAGTTTGTTTGTGTTTGTTGTGATTGTATCAATTGTACTCCTATTTTGTGGTCACAATTTTAGATAGACGTATTTTTTGTGTATATCGTCTTGAATATATGTTGGGTATAATTTGATTGTTCAGTTCATTCCTGGTATTCAAGTATGTGTGAGTAAGTGTGGTTGTACCTTTCTGTTTGCCTGCCTGACTATGCTTCCTTATGGGATGAACTATTTTTTTTTCATTCAAATTAGATGTAAGCGTTTGTCGGTATTTGGTTTTGCAAGTGATAGTATTGCTACTGCTATTACGTCAACAACATTGTACAAATCTATAAATCGTTTGGTAATTTTGCATGACCTGCATAGTCTTTTGTGCACTCACAAGTGTACGTACATACCTACGGTTTTTATTGCGTATAGAATTAACACATTAGGTACACATTGCATTGATGTATCGATGGTATTTTTGGTATTCTCAGACACAGAAGCAAATGTTTCTGAAATTATTAGGTAATTCTTTTGCAATTCTGTCAGTGGGAACGGGGCGTTCGCTTGAAAGATGGCTGGAATGACAGCACTAACGAAGACCATTTATAATTTGGTAATGATGACAATAATACTGCTGCTTCAGTTGTCCATATTTTTTTGTGCGTCTGTCGTAGTGGTGCAATGATGACCGCGAATCTGGATACTTTTGGGATTTTTGATAAGTTATTATATATTAAACTAGCTTCATAAATATTACAATTTTATACTTCAACTGCAAGAGGTACAGAAACTTCAAAAACATGCATGTATATTTATTTCAATTTAACTACTCTTTTTATAAAACTACATAAACAATTGTTCTTGCTGTTGAAAATAATAATGTCATAACAATTGTTACTGGCAGCACATTAACCGCAATCACTCGGCTACAATAAATTTGCAGTGGCATGGCTTTTGGTCGCTGCTACATGACTGCATGCAGCTGTCTCTTTGATGGTTGTGGTTTCATATTAATATTTATTTGTTTGATTTGGTCATCTAAGAGTTGCGTTGATGGCGTCATTATTGGTTGTAGCGCGTTTTGGAAAACATGATCGTAGACAGGAAGTTATTTTACAGAATTTAAATTTTGTTACTGCCAATAACTTATCAGTTTGCTTGTTATTTAATTTTTATAAATATTTAGCTAAAATGCATCCGAAACAACAATGGAACAACTCAAACAAACAGCAATCTCAGCAACAAAGTTTTTAAAACGGACAAAAGAAAATTCAATACACCAACAAAAACATTTGAAACAACTGTAAAATAACTACAACAAGACAAAATCGCCAACACGATAGCAAAAAAACATCTAAAACTAGAAAAAACGTAAAATATTACGTAAAAGCGAGAGCATGGAATCCTATAAAATTAATCATAAAAATGACAAGTGTAGATAAATGTTTCAATCACAAAACAACTTAATCATGCAACCTGACAGAAAAGTTCGCTCGTAGACCTCAAAGGCTATTACTTACCAGCACACATGTAGACATACACACACGTACACACGCACACACGCAAAAAAACCATAAAAAAAATAAAAAAATATATATCTGGAGATAAGCGGACAAACATGCATGCAACAAACACACCCTTAATCACGTCATGTATTCCCTCACAACACACACACACACACACACACACACACACACACACACACACACACACACACACACACACACACACACACACACTATTTACTGCAATTTAAGAAGGAAGAAGCATCGTAATGTAACTTTGACCCGAGAACAGTCTCACCAACAATCAAATGGTTTCCTGCCTACCCACCAACATGTGAAATATGTACATGTATACAAATTTAAAATGTACGTTTGTTCAAAAATTATATTATAATTAATAAATAAGACACACACGCACACTGAAACACCCGCACATGCATTTATAAGTACATACAAATACATGCATGATTTTATTTCAATATGCATGACGTATTATATTCATATTCGTTAATTCATTAACATTTGTTTATTTGCTACAACTATTTGTAAGCACAAATATTTCATCAATAATTTTTCAACTATCGAATTTGTTTGTCAGCGTAATTTTTTTAGTTAGTTAAACAGGGAAGCAGCAATGGAGCGAGCAGGCATGGAGTTCAACAAACTTCGGCATATCGGTCACGTTATGCTGAGCTGCTTGATGAGATCAGTCTGACCTGCTCACTTCATTTATTTTCACAAATTTGTTTGTTTCTCTGTTCTTTACTCACTCTTATGTATGTATGTTTGTTTATGCGTTTGTTTGTTTGAATTTGTTTCCTTTTATTCTTACATGATTGTATAAGTATTTTTGTTTCTGTTTTTAGTTGTACTATTCTACATTGGTTTGATTAATGTTATTTCTTGATTCACACTTTACTATTTCTTCTTGAATAATTTATCTGATTAAAAAATTATTGTGTTCGAATGTATTAGTTGTTCTTCTTACAATGTCTAAGAAATATTTGTTTGTCCAAATAAATTTTTGTACTTGTTCATTCATTTTTTATTCATCTGTTTGTATGAAGTTTGTATGCTTATGTATGGTTTTTGTACTTATGTTTGTATAATGTTTGTATGTGCGTTTGCATGATGTTTGTATGATGTTCGTACCTATGTTCATATAATGCTTATATGTAAGTTCGACTGAGTGAACATTTTGTCTCTTTCGAATGATTTATTAGCATTCTCCCATGCATATATATTTGTTAAGTTTTTAGTTGGAATTTTTTCCGATTGGATGTTTGTCTGTGCCTTCTCGCTTGTTTGTAATTTTGTGTTTTGACTTGTCTTTTTTATTTTATTTGTTCACAATTTTTTTATGTTTATATAATTTTTAAATATTTTGATGAATGATTAAAAATAATAAAAATAAAAACAACAACAACATTAACAACAACAACAACATTAACAACAACAACAACAACAATAGTAACGAAATGAAACGTTCATTTGTTGATGCATCATTCTACGCGTGGATCAGTTTAATTCCAAATAAAAACATTCAGTTCCCATATTTTATTTTGGTTTATTTGTTTCAAATTAGACAAAATAGCAGACACTTATTAGAGACGGATGTAATGATATGGCAGGGACAGCAACGTTATGATATGCGAGCTGTTTATGAAATGGCGACTGATCGGTTGTTGGTCCCATGATGAACTACTGTATGAATTCTAAAATTTCTGCTTTGTTGTCGGTTTAATTTATTTTTTGAAATTTTTTGGTTTTTAAATGTTCATTTGTATGCTTTAAAATATGTTTGTCTATCACCAACGTCTACTTCTTACACATTTAGTATGGGTTTGTATATAAATTTTGAGGATTAATGTGAAATCTCACGTTCCTATGTGAATTGTTTCAGCGTTTGTTCGTCAACTTATATTGTCTTGTTAATGTTGAGCAGCATGTCATTCAAATAAAAACACGAAATAACCTAATAAACCTTTCACGGAGAACCGTTAATAATCAATTCGTGAACGCACGCCGTATACAAAATCGTTATTTAGCGATTGCACAGTTTTATTTATTTACGTACGCTTCAGTGAGATGAATTTATACATTGCTGATCAAACTAACGGTACAAACGAATGCGTTGGCTGATCCGTTGATATGCAAGTCTAATTTAATTTCATACAATTTTATACATGCCTCTTCCTGCTTGTCTAAGATCAATAATTAAATCAGGTCAAACGTTTGAACCTTAATCATGCGGCCTTGTTTTCAAATGTGACTAATTTCAGAAAAGTCGATCTTAAACCTGGGCGTTTAGGTTTATTTGAAATAACAAACAAATTATTGAGGTATACAAAGCAACAACATTTTGTTGAATTTATTTTATAAATTAAAAATAAATGGAAAATTATTTCAAGGGTTTATTGGAGGGTTATCGTTCCTTTTGTGGCTGGCAATTAAAATTGATTGGCTCCGTTGCATCGGCTGCAAATATTTGCTTAATATCAGCTGTTATTTGATACTTAACTTTTATATTTCTAACCTCACAACACCAATATGCTGGATTAGTCGACCGAATAAATGAATTTCTATAGTTTATAAATTTTATCTCGTTTCCAAGTTGGGGTGTGTTATACTGCTTGCTTCCAGGTTTATTTTCTGGTGTTGATGTAGGAAGATATTTCATCTACGTGTTTATGGATGGAATATTTTTTATTTTATTTTTTAACCACCTATCGAAATGGAAAAGGTGTTAATGTCTCCTACATTAAGACTACAAATGAAAAAGATTTTTTTCTCTATAATTTTACATTTCCACATTGACTCCAACTTATTTTTGAAAATGTATCCAGCGTAGGCAAGTTGTGTAGTTCTTTGCATGAGCCATTCCTCCTAAACATTTTGAATTCACGAAAAACAATTTAACCATAGTAGAACAAAGTTAAAAATTATCATACTAATCACTACCGTTTCTATTATTCTTTTCACCATCATAACCATTATCACCATCATCATTTACTTTGTCACAATCATCATCTTCATCATCATTATATAAATTTTAGTAGCAAAAATAATTGCTTAATTAAATGAACGGCGTTATCAAATCATAAATATTCATAACATTATAATCATCTTAGTTAATATTCATAATATTATAATTTTTCAGGACCTCAAGGGCAGTTCTGGTTTCAATTGTTTCAATGCCAGCGTAGACGCCAGCAGTTAGTAGGCTTCTCATTATAATTCATAAATATTAATTATAATAATATCATTTTAATATGCGATTGATTTTTAATTAATATTGTTATTATCTCATTATCATTATCAGATTATCATCACACCAATATCGTCCTAATCAGCGTTGTTACATCACCTTAATAATTACAATTATCACATCATCACATTATCAATAGTATCACATTATGACATCATCACATTTTCATTAGTATCACATCATTATTGTCATTGTTATTCTTGTGGTCATCGCATCACATCATCATCCCATCATGACCATCAACACCACATCACATCAGTTATCATCACAACGATCCCCATTCGACAAATGAATGTTATGAAATATTTAAAATGAACGAGCGGTCCTTTAATGATGATATTTTCTACCTGACTGAGATTAGAATACTAATTCTTCTTTGGACGCACGTTTCATATTTTCATCTTTTTGTTTCGCTGCTTTTGCTGTTTTGTTGTTTTTTGTTGTGGTTGTTGTTTTTTTCTTGATGTTGTCGATATTAACTATGTTTTTACAACGTTGTCGTTGTTTGTAATTATTATGATAATGCAAAAACACTTTGTTGTGATGTGTTGTTGTTTTGTTAATGCATCGTCGTTATTCGAAATGTTATTTGCTACAATAATATGTAACATGCTGGTTGTTGTTGTTGCTGTCGTTGTAGTTGATGTGAGAAGCAGTCCACAAAACTACACAGACCGCATGCACCATTTATTTTCTCATTTTTAAACAAACGCCATGTCATGACAATATGGCGTCTTTTATGAATAAATAACAATAGAAATAAATAAATAAATTAGTCATAAATAATAAAACAACAATAAAAAATACCATGCGGTTGCGTCGCACATATACACACGCACACACACACACACGCGTGCATACACGTACAAACACCTGCAAACATGCATGAGGCCATGAAGTCTACATATGCATTTTTTTGTATGTTGTATGTGTTAGCGTTACAAATTTCTGCGTGTACGTTTGAAAATACTTTGCGCATATATCCATACATTTCTATTCGTACATATGTGCGTAATTTAAAATGCAATAGACTTCATTGTCAGTTGCGCCAATGCAATTACAAATTTGAACAAGTATTTTACGATGCAAGTGAGTGAAGGAGTGAGTGACTGAGTGTAAGTGAGTGAGTAAGGATGTGTGTGAGTGAGTATGGATGTGTGTGAGTGAGTATAGATGCGTGTGAGTGAGCATGGATGTGTGTGAGTGAGTATGGATGTGTGTGAGTGAGTATGGATGTGTGTGTGAGCGAGTATAGATGTGTGTGAGTGAGTATGGATGTGTGTGAGTGAGTGTAGCCGTGTGGGAGTGAGTATGGATGTGTGGGAGTGAGTATGGATGTGTGTGTGAGCGAGTATGGATGTGTGGGAGTAGGTATGGATGTGTGCAAATTTGCAATTTGAAACAAGTGAATTTAATATTTTATTTTTTCAGCTTATTTTTGTTTTTTGTTTTTTGAGAACAAATGAATATTTATTTTTGAACGACATTTTTACAGAACTTTGAAAATTTATGTTCCAGGTGGTTGTTCTTCATGAGTTCTTTAATGAACTCTATCACAATCATCCTGCCTTATTATCATGATGTTTTATCATGTTGAGGAGGAATTAAAATATTGTATTGTTTTGTATTGTATAATGTATTGTATTGTACTGTATTGTACTGTATTGTACTGTATATTCTATTGTATTGTACTGTATATTGTATATAGCGTGTGAGCAGCTTTGCGTTTGACAGAGCTGCATTATGTAAAATTACACAAGTTGTAGTTGTAAAGATTGTAATTGTAATCATATCATCATAATGAACCCAACCACGATCGGCAGTACCATCTTTCCTCATCATACCTCCTCATTTTCATTTCGTTTCCTGCTTATTAGAAATCATGCTCTGTGTATCGTTAACGTTGTATATTGTATTGTATTGTATATTGTATTGTATTGTACTGTATATCGTATTGTATTGTACTTGTTCAAGTTCATGTACGTGTGTGTGTACGTGTGTGTGTGTATGTAAAGGAGAAACGTGTATGTGAAGATGAAAGGTCTATGGGAAGAAAAAACGTTTTTACGTAATTTTTGTGCCGCGCACCTTTTTGTTTACCTCTTCAGGCTGTAAGAATATATACGCGTAGTGAAATATGCGAATGATTTACTGTGTGAATGTGCGTCTGTCTGTCTGTATCGTGATAGGAGTGTCGTGATAGGAGTGCCTGCCTGTAAACAGCAGAGTGTGAACAACGTGCGTGTGAACAACATGCTTGGGAACAATGCACGTGTGAACGAGGTGCATGGAAATGTTCATTTGTGTTTGCGTGATTAGTTGCTTAATAAAGTCAGTTGCTAATGGATCATTTGTTAGAGAAATAATAACAACTATCATCTGCTTCCTCTTCCTCCTCATTATCGTTTTTTCTTTCCATTTTTTTTCCAAATCTGTTTTTTGGTGTTTTGAGATTGTTAGAGGTTATACGAACTGAGAAACATTTTTTGAAAATAAGTGAGCGCGCTGGAGAACACACAAGGACACATCTGAGTAGGAATGCAGTTGCGTACGCTATATTACATGCCACTGAACGAATAAAAACTTATGATTGATGAATTTTGTGCGAATACAAATTAAAAAAAATTGTCATTGAAACTAAGGGTAATGGTAATATTAGGATATGTGGAAAGAACAGTGAACATTAAAACTATCACAACAACAACAACAACAAAAAACAACAACAACAACAACATCAACAACAACAACATCAACAACAACAACATCAACAACAAAGGGTCGCTCAATGATAACGTTAGAAAACTATCGATCAAACAGGAATATAAAAGCAACAACAATAACAACAACTGCAACAACAACAAAGAAAATACAAAGAAAGCCATATTAAATTTAATTTATATTTATACGCCTCCCTGCAACATGTTTCCATGACAACTTTACTCATAATACGCTGCGCCACACACGCCACACTTTTAACTTTTTAACACACACGCATACATACATACACACACATGCACACACACACACACACGCACACACTTACCCACACGCACACATAAATCCATACACGCACATTAACAAAATTTATCATGAACTTACAGGCAAAACATACGCAGATAAACGAAGACACGCACACGCATGTATGAACGTTTAAATTTATACGTTCTTATGACTTTTTTATTTAAAAATTAAAACAGCCCAATGAATAATCTTTCCAGGAACTAGCATCTTTCCAGGTTTTGTGCATCTTCCTTTGTTTCAGTTTCAACGTGTAAGAAGCAAAAAATACTCTGAAAAAAATAATCACTTAATAAATTTGCCCAATCACACTCTGTTACGTTCTTTATAACTATGTGAACATAGAAACGTAAAGCAAAAAAAAACAAGTGTTGTTGTTGATGTTGTTAATATTTTTATTGATGCTGTTGTTGTTTTTGTTGTTGTTGTTGTTGTGGATGTTATTGTTGGTCTCTAGATTATATTGATTTTTTAAAAAAAGATAATTGTTATCGGCTGGCTGAACTGGAATCGGTCGTGTAATTAATTAACAATAAGCAACAACATACAACAATAATAGGCGTTATTACATTGCAGTAATGAATTACGTATTACAAGATGCAACAAGTCATGCACGTATGAGTAATTTATTGACTGAAGTCTATGCACATGTGAATTCTACGTACTATACATCTGTCTGCATGTCGTCCGTTTGCGTTCTGTAATGTGTTTGCGTGCGTATTGTGGTGTGTTTGGGTTATTGTGTTAAATTTTTTGGTTTTTGATAAGTATTTCTAAGTTTAAATTCTAAGTTGACATTTCGATTGCGTGTTTGCGTACTTCAAATGATTGTACGCTGCTCGTATGCTGTTTGTATAGTTGTATGGTTGTATTATGTTTGTCTGTTGTTTGTATACTGTTAGTAAGCTGTTTGTATGTATGTTGACAGTATTTTGTTTGTATATATGTTGCTTGTATGTATGTTGCTTGTATGTTTTTCACGTTGTTTGTATGTATGTTGCTTGCATATATGTTGCTTGTATGTATGTTGCTTGTATGTTTTTCACGTTGTTTGTATGTATGTTGCTTGTATATATGTTGCTTGTATGTATGTTGCTTGTATGTTTTTCACGTTGTTTGTATGTATGTTGCTTGTATATATGTTGCTTGTATGTATGTTGCTTGTATGTTTTTCACGTTGTTTGTATGTATGTTGCTTGTATATATGTTGCTTGTATGTATGTTGCTTGTATGTTTTTCACGTTGTTTGTATGTATGTTGCTTGTATATATGTTGCTTGTATGTATGTTGCTTGTATGTTTTTCACGTTGTTTGTATGTATGTTGCTTGTATATATGTTGCTTGTATGTATGTTGCTTGTATGTTTTTCACGTTGTTTGTATGTTTGTACGTTGTTCACCATTTTGCAGTATGTTCAGTGGCGTATGTTAAAGAGGATGATAATTTTCCCACACTATCGATCGTTCAGAATGACGACACTTATATAATATTGACTTTACCATAAAGTCAAACAGTTTCTTCACGCACACACATCACGCGTACACGTTTCACACTGAAACACACACACCCCACACAAATGTGTGCAATACGAGTTTATTACACAACGTAAGTACGACGACACGCTGACTACATTTGACTACAAGTGTTAAAGTGTACAACTCTACCTAAAGTATGATAAGAATAAGACAAGGCAGACGTTATGCATCCTAATACTTATCAATTATATCATAACATGAATATTTTATACAACAAAATTATGTGAAGAACTAATCTTTTTTTTTCAACACAAGCAAACAAATACAAACACACACACAAACACACACACAAACACATACAGTCAAACAAACATGGAGAAAACCAGCAAAGAGAGTAGTTGATTGATTAAAAGTATGAAACAGGATTTCTCCTCATCTGCCTGCCTGCCTGCCTATTTTCATTCTTACTGCTCTCCTCGGTGTCTATGTGAGTACCTGATGTTGCAAGACGTGCTCTTCTGTCTAACCGTCACTTTGATTGTCTATCTGTCTGACTATCTCTCTCTCTCTCTCTTTGTTTGTACGTCTGTTCGTTTTGTTTTTCTTTTTGTTTGTCTATTGGTCTCTTTGTCTGTTCATCTGTCCGTCTGTCGGTTTTTCGGCTCAGAATTTCTGGTCAAATTAATTTGTTTAAATATATGTATGAGCATGAATAAAGGATAACTCGCTTTTAAGACTGTGTTGCAGCCACCGGTCACGTCACGTCACGACTCCTCTGCCGACTGCAATGAATGAAGCTAAACAAACTGCAAATTATTTTTTTTGTCATAACAATCTCATGTTTGACTGAGATGTATATCGAAAGACAAATTATAACGTGAAGCGTAATCGTCATGTCATTATCATCATTATCACCAACTTTTCCCTCATCATCTTCTTCATCGTCTTCTTCTTCATCTTCATTATCATCATCGTTTTCGTTGTCATCAACAAAATTATACTTCATTCTTTTATTTCACTTCCAACCGTTCTTCTAATATCTTTAACAGACTCATTAAAAATAACAATAATAAAATCAACAACAACAACAAGAGCAACAACACTAAAAGTATTAATTATTAATATTAGATCAATGATAACGCTGATAAATATTCAAAACAGTCAACATAAACCAGCTTAATTCCTAATAAACATTCACCGAAGAATCGTTGTCATCCGATCTGACGTCATCATGCTTCAAATGTCAAGGTCAATATGCCAGGAAACTAATTTAAGATATAAATATGAAAACTTCTGAGAAATAATTAAATCATCGTCGTCGTCATCACCATCACAACCATCATCATCATCGATCACCATCATCATCATCATTATCATCACCTCCATCAACATTGTCATCTTGATGTTTATAATTTTCATCATTATTGTTAGTTACCATAATAATTATTGTTATTATTGTAAATAAACAACAAAGAACTAATAACAACACAGAGACAAAAAAAGTTGAGATAACGAGAGAGATAATTTCTAACACATTTGTTAGTGTCGTTGTGCTGTCATTATTATTATTATTATTGTTTATGTTGTTGTTGATGTTGTTGTTGTTATAAGCAGTTTTATCTTTTTCAACGTTTTTGTTATTGTATTTATTATTATTATTACTATTATTAGTTGTTGTTATTATTGTTGTTGTTATAAGCAGTTAAAATTTTTCCAGCCATCAATCTGTCTGAGAAATTTTTAAAACGTCGTTTATGTTGTCTGTCTGTCTGTCAGATCATCGTCATCATCATCATTTTCATCGTCGTCATCATCATCATCATCATTTTCACCATCATCATTTTCACCATCATCATTTTCGTCATCATCATCATTTTCATCGTCGTCATCATCATCATCATCATCATTTTCACCATCATCATTTTCATCGTCATCGTCATCATCATCATTTTCATCGTCATCGTCATCATCATCATTTTCATCGTCATCATCGTCATCATCATCGTTTTCATCTTCATCATTCTTAGAAACTCTGTCATTTTTGCCACCGTCAAATTCATTGTTGTCCAAATCATCGTCATCATTTTAATTTCCATTACCTTCCTCATCATCTTTTTCTTCATCGTCATCGTCATGGTCGTCGTCGTCATCATCATCTTGTTGTCGTCGTCATCATCATCTTGTTGTCGTCGTCATCATCATCTTGTTGTCGTCGTCATCATCATCTTGTTGTCGTCGTCATCATCATCTTGTTGTCATTACTGCTACTATTGTTTTATGTAATCCACATTGTTAATCAATACATCTTTTTTCCCTTCCATTCATTCAACGTAATCATCATCATCGTTGTTACCATCGTCACCATTATTATTTTTGCCATCATTCAACTCAACGTCAATATCACCAGCGTCACCATCATAATCATGACTGTACAAATTATTTCGAATGTTTATTTGATGTTTATTTCATTGTATACTAGGAATATTATCATCATTATCACAATCAAGATTGTCATCGTCTCCATCGTCATCATCATCGTCCTCATAAATTAGTTTCTTATTGTTATTTTTATTCCCTTTCAAGTACACACTGTGCTTGCGTCATGAATCACAATTTTTCCAAATCTTTAACTCACACACACGCGCACACGCACACACACACACATACACACATACTTAAGTAGATACACATACACACATACTTAAGTAGATACACATACACAAAAACACACTCTAAAATGCAACTTTAAGATTATTTACATTTTTTTCTTTGTAAATAAGTTTACGAGTTTCTACTCCAATGCGTAAGTTTGCGAGCGTTTCATTGAACGCATCTTTGACTGCGCTGCTGACTGATAACATTAAAAACAAATTCGAATAACGTTAAGCTATTATTTTATAAATTTAATTAATTATTGTATAAATAAACTAACAATATATATATAGACACGAGAAAAAAAATTGTTTATAATAAAAACATGTGTGTTTTTGGTTTTTATGTTTTATGCGTGTGTTTTTATCTTTTGAGTGTGCTAGTATATTTATGTGTTTTTGCATCGTTTGTATGTGTGCATTTGTTTGTAAGTTTGTATTTGTTTAAAGGCACCTAGGTTTGTGCACGTTCTGAAAAGTGCAAGCTGCAAATGTAAATGTTCAAGTGGAAACGATTTTAATTCTGAAACAGTTCCAAATTTGTGTCTTAAAAGTTCAATCGGTCTCGTTTTGCAGTTTATATTACATTCGTAAAAATTGGATAGAGCGAATTGCGTTATAGCTTTTATTGGACAATTATTGATGCAATTATTGCTTTCGTCGCCAGGTTTCATCGACCAATGCGTCGTTGTTGTCCTTCGTTTGTTTGATTGCCTGAACTTTTACAAAACTTTTCCACAAATGCAGTTACGTACGTATGATGATTTTTACTTTGATAACGTAACTTTACCATGTTATTTTAATCGTTCTGCTTACTCGCGCTGTCATACATCTCTGAATCTCTCTTTGCTTTCATTCTAATCGCTCGTTTTTGTGTGTGAACTGTCTTTCTGCAACACAAGCGCATGATTTTTGATGGTTTTGATCAGATGCGTCATTTCAGCATTTTTTTTAATTGGAATTTTTTTTATCTTTTTGTTTAATAAATTTTTGATTAATTGATAAAGAACAGCATCCTAACTGGTTGTTAACAGCAGCAGCAACAACAACGGCAACAACGTCTAACAATCCTTCAAACATTAAGGGGAATCTAACTTCTTAATTGATTACTAATTTGTTTTTACAGTTTCAAAATCATTTATGCCATTTTTACATTTTACTTGCATACATTATTTACTTTTACTACATTAAGAATACTGCACAGCGCTGTTACTACAACTACTCCAACAATAGTATTTAAACAATACGTAATCCCACCGCTATATATTCTATCGCTTCATTCAAACATCTGTTGCAATAATAAACATATAAAAAAACAAATGCAACAACAACAATAACAACAACAATTACAACAGCATTAATAATATAAACAACAGTAATAATAACAATAAGAATGATTATTATTGCATCAAGAATATCAATGAAGAGTGTATAAAAATAGAATTATTGTATGTTAGAAAATAAAAATCATGTTCTTTTGTTAAGTATTTATGTTAGTGTGCATATGTGTGTATGTGTTTCTGTGTGTAGTGCGAGTGTTTGTAATCCAGTGATCAGCCTGCCAAAATGCTTGATCTTGGTGACAAATTGCAAAACTAACAATTCTTCTCATATTTTTACGTTCAAATGCCAAGTGCTTCCTTTCTCTTGTATTTTTTTAAAAAATTAATTCTATGTAATAATAAAAAAACTATTATTGATAATTAAATTGCATTAATTATGATATTAAAACGTTCATTAAAATTCAGAGATAAACGAGAAAGAGGTGTGTTGGTTGGCGTTAAACATTGGAGTCTAGAATGCTTTCCACCGTCAGTTAAACTTCGAAAATTAAAACAAACACAAAATTAAAACGTTGTTAAGAAATTTTCTAAAATTTCAAATGGATGATATGTCATTGTTTTGTTGCTGTTACTTGAATTGATTGTTTAAATTTTAAAACTGATGAGTGAACATCGTTGCTGCAACTTCCATCTCTCATCGTCATTATGTGTTAATGGAACAAACCCCAAAATAACCCCACAACGCCACTGGTGAATGAATGAATTGTGTGAATGAATGAATAAGTGTAGTAAATGAATGAATGAATGAACGAATGAACGACGAATGTCTGGCTCTAACTGGCTTCATTGCTCTGAGAGAATATTTTTGTACACGTGTCATTTTATATCTTCAAATAATTTTCAGCTGTTCTGACTGCTGACTGGTTTCACTTTGCTTTTTGATGTTAACGTTCAAAGAATGTTCATTATTGAGATGATGTAAGTGCTTTCTTGGCGTTTGCGCTGCAGCTTGCACGTGTAACCACCATCTCAAACATTTTATGTTTTGCAATTTTAAATTTTGTTTTTGTATTTTTTACTTTTTAGTTTAGAAATGTTTCAAACCTATTTTGAGTGATATCTAAAATGTTCTTTACAAATAAAATTATTTTTCCATTTCTTTTTCATTCAGTGTAATTGAGCAACATGTATTGAAACACACGTGGTTAACAATTTTTTCGAACACAATTCTTACTACATCTTTTTAGCCCGAAGATATCCGACATACTAAAGCAAGAGTATATTAATTACACCACACAATCACACACACACACACACACACACACACACACACACACACCAGACACTAAAACGTAATTTGTACAGAAACAAAAAAAAAACCATCCAACACCCTTTCATGTCTCACACGTTCCCAACACGTGTGCACATTTTGTAACGACAACATCGCATGTTTGTCTTTGAAGTTCCATCAAATTTTCATCCCAAGCAAGTCAACTTCTCACACAAGACAACAGTGAAGATCATTAATTGTCATTAATAAGCATTATATTAATATGTGAGAGTAAGTTACTGTAGGTTCTCACTAAGGCACCACTGCAAAACAGAAATGAAAAAATAATAAAGAAATTTCACGCAGACTAATTTCAGCTCACAGCACGCACTTAATTTATTCTTAAACAACCTTCAAAAATAACTATCGTTATTCAGAGAAGTGGAAAACAAGATGATTAGTTGGATATTTTTTGTTTTAAAAATTTAAAATAAATTGAAAATATTTTCCGACTAAAGATAAATGCAGACAGAAAATAAACATAAACAAACAACTTGACCATGAACAAACTATGAGAATATAATAAACAACAAAATACAAACAAATAATACAACAACAAAGAAATATGATGAACAGCATGACCAACATAGACACGACAAACTAACAAAAATTAAGTAAAATTTGGTAACTTTTTATTGAAACTATATCGACAACACTTCCTACGACAAAATAGAACGTCAAACAAAATTTGTTGCAACATCGACAAAAACATCACTATTGAATAACACCAAAATACATAATAACCTCAAACACGCGTGACATTAACATTTTTATTAAACAACATCAACATTCATCTATAACATCAGCCATCACATAACATTAGTAGCAAAAACAACAACAACAACAACAACGAGGAGAGCAAAAGTTGGTAGAACAAAGATGACATGAAAAACAAAAGATCGATTAATGTGACAAGCTTGCCACGTATCAGACTCAGACGAATAAACAAACAAACAAATGAGCGAACGAAGGAACGAACAAACGGAAACTCGAACAAACAAACAAACAAACAACAAAAACAGTGGTGCATAAAATTGATGAAGACTGCATTGGTCTCTTGCTCTTTTTTCAAAACCAAAAAACAACAAAAACAACAGCAACTACCACCAGTACAACTACAATTACACTAACAACAACAACATTAACAACAACAAAACATGGAATACATCGTCGCGTTCGACGAATTGTGTCATTGATGAGTCTTTTGATGCGAGAACAAGCCTATTCTTGACGACCACAGGATCCGCAAACCCACACCCCTGTGCTGTTACCATCCCGGGCCACCTGCTTACGCCGTCCTCTTTTTCCAACTAGAGCTGCAATGCGCGCCTCCTCAAAGGCGGAAACTGCCGCTTGTGAGCGTGTCTTCCACTGTGAACGCTCGAGCGCAACGACACCCAAGGTTTTAGAATCCAGTCCGACATTTTTTAGGTTTTCCTTCAGATTATCTTTAAATCTGCGAACTGGACCGCTTGCAAGACGAACTCCAGAAGCCAGCTGTCCGAAAAACACCTGTTTGGGAATTCTTGTGTCCGGCATGCGGATAACGTGTACCGCCCAACGAAACTGTGCCTGTAAAAAAAATGCCTCGACACCCAAGATACCACACATTTCCAATACTGTAGTATTTGGCACCCTATCCTCCCATTTAACGTTAGCGATAACCGTGAAACTGATCGAGTCTACGTATATGGCGCCTATAAGTAATTCATGTCTCACATCCATACAACATTGTGGTTAACACAACTGCCTTATAGACAAATATTTTAGTAGCCAGAGTCGTCCACTCAAACCACCAAAAGCAGCACCAGCCTTGGCAATCCTAACCGTAATTTCATCATCGATTGCAGTAGTGTTGGAGAGGTAGCTACCAAGGTAGCAAAATCGATCCACAGCGTTCAACTGCGAGCCACCAATAGTTACGATGGCTTTAGAATCCGACGAAATAGGATAGCTTTGGTGCAGAACCTCTGTTTTTTTCCTGCTCACCGTGAGTCCAAACCTTTCTGCAGTAGTGTGGAAACAGTTGAACAGAGTCTGAACTTTACTTTGTGTATGTGCAACCAAAGCGCAGTCATTCGCAAAGAGCAGGTCGCGGACTATTGTGGTTTGTGTTTTTGATTTTGCGTGTAGGCGTCTGATGTTGAAAACGTCTCCATCCATGCGATAGCAGATTGGAATGCCCTCTACACAATGTTGAAAGACGACTCGAAGCATTAGGGAGAAGTAAATGTTGAACAGCACGGGAGCCATGACACACCCCTGCTTGGTACCATTCGTCACCTCAAAGTCCGGGGATCGATCACCATTTTCAACTACGGTTGCCCTCATGCCTTCATGGAAGGAGCGAATAATCGACACTAAAATCGGAGGACAACCGATCTTTTTGAGACATTTCCATAACGCTGAACGGTTGACGGAATCGAACGCCTTTGTTAAATCTATGAAGATTGTTGTGACTAGACACTGCCAGTAGTACCCTCTACCTGTGCCCGTCGCCACTCGCCGCAGGACTTTGTTTGCACATCCATTCAAGCATCAAACCACCAAGACCACCTTCACACTGGTTGATTTAAGTGGAGCATGTTTGTGCGGCATGCTACACTCTCTCCTCCACAGGGGTCGGTATCAGCAGGCACAACGAGTTGAGACACGCCGAGCGGCCAGTGTGGACGCAGAAGTTTGGATGAAACTGCGGTGCAGTTTTATCCTCGTAGCCAACTATCCTGGCTAGATTTTTAACTGGGTTTACTCCCAGGCCTTTCCCAAGCGTGGGTATAGCCGCAAGGCTGCGGAGGTTTGAAATCAGAGTTTTCCTTCTCCTAGATGGTATTTCCTTACGAGCGCCATCCGCCCGGAACCTGGTTTAGGCGCCAGTAACTCGCCTTCGCCCTCTCCTGTTAGTTAGTAGCAGCCCCCGCCACGTGCAGGAAGGAGTAGGACCTCGATGGTCGTAGCGCGCACGCTACAAGCCTTTAGTGGCATTTTGTAGAACTGGGGAGTTCAGCCCCCAGGTCACCACCGGCAAACCATCGCGTTTGGGGACCAACAACAACAATAATAACAACATTAACAACAACAACACTAACCACAACAAAAGTAACAGCAACGGCAAAACCAAAACTAGATCAAACGGATTAAAGATCAACATTGACAAAATTTTCTTAACATCAATCTTATCATCATTACATTATCATCAACCACGCCATCATTATCATATCACGTAGTATCCCATCACTAATAAATACATCATCATCGTTATCATCACACCATCAACATCAGAATTATCGACACATCAACAACAATAACAGTGGTGCATAAAATCGATGAAGACTGCAGCAATGACAACAGCAACTGATTTAATAATCAGCCGCGGTAACATAAGAAACAACATTTTAAGACACTTGGACTTGTGACTCAGTGACCGAGTTTGACCACAACTACATACCTTGTGTTGCGCTGGTTCACGCGTATTCTATTTGCGCAGCGTGTATAACTATGTTAGCAAAATGAAACTTAATTTTTCTAATTAGAAGCTGATAAAAACCAATCAAATTCTTTTGTTATTTCCAGTTCACCAGCTCACTGAAGTGTTAACAATACTTTGCAGAAACAAAGTGAATCTTCTATAGCAACTACAACATTAACAGAAAATAACACCAGAAAGAACAGCAGCAATAACACTAACATTTTCAACTGAACAACAAAACCCTGCAGGTGACTGAAATGGTTGTGCTATCCAGCCAATCACAAAAAATTTTTTCTAAGAAAAATGTTCCATATTGAAACTATGCAAGCAAACAAAACATAAAACTGACTTTATTACATTTTTTCTATTTACATTCCAACTTTTACGTAATTATGAAATGGGGAAAAAGTCAGAGAAGGAGAGAGAAAGAAAGAGACAGACAGACAGACAGACAGACATAAAAATGTTTTAATACTCGCTATATAAATAATTTTATAGTAATTGTAAAACAAATCCACTATTTTTATGACTCTGTGTAACTTTTAATACATAATCGTATGCATTTCTTGTTACGCAGTGCATCAGACACGTCAGAAAGTCAAGTGTCCGGTACATTTGTGTACTGAAGTTCTTACATTAATATTGTTGTACTGTTAGCATTGGCATCGGAGTACACTGAACTTTCTTACACTTCGTTGTTTTTAGTTTCTGTTTTCATTTTTTGCTGGAATTCAGCTATTTTTAGTTGTGTAAACATCTACTGAAATAAATTGAAGCGTGTATCTTAAGTTTGATTTTTAAATATGTAATCATAATTAAATGAGATGTTCTTCATAAATATATTTTTGCATAATTATAACCTGTGAACAACAAAACGATCTAACCATTAACAATTGGCACGATCAATGAAAAAATATTTGTAATCAAAAAATACTCAAAGAATTTTCTTATTGATCAAAATCGAGAGGACATCACGACGACGATGACGGACGATGTCATCAACATCTTTTAACGTTGCTCTAATGAATGAGAGCCGGGAAAAACAAAAACAGCACTAACAAGTTGAAATAACTTTTTGAGTGCTTCTATAACGGTTCGTGTGACATTTGAAAGTAATTAAATGGCGCCGCGTACCCTTGTATGCATAGGATAAATTGTTTTCTTCCTTTGTTATTGTGGCTATATTGCCATCTCATGCCGTAATTGAGAATAAATTCAGCTGATGTTTTAGTCCGCTTGTTGTTGTGCAGTGCTGTATGGTGTTACACGGTGCTAAGCAATGTTCAGTGCTAATAAACGTTGACTCAATTTTCTTTGCTTATTGACATTTATGAAACTTACTCATTACATTTGTTACCTCACGTTGTTATTTTGCCCCAAAATATTTTTTTCTTCAAGTTGTTAATTTTAACGTTTTATGAATTTAATGAGCAGGCAAACTTTTCAAGTGGAAAGGTACCAATTTTACACCTCAGATATTTTTTCATTTCTACGTACACTACAATAATTTTTGTATTGAAGTCTTTTCCGCCAGACTGTGAATTTGTATGCTAAAAAATAACTAAACACCCACACACTTACTCACACACGCACAATCTTACACCTACACACATATTTTCAAATGTGAATGAGCGATCACGACTACAGCAGCCACACATAAAGTATGCAAACGCCTACAAGCATGTTACAAACCTTTATTTCACGCTTCGAATGACGTTTAATAAAACGCTGTGAATCACACGGTTGTTGACATTTTAACATTTGCTCATCTGGATTCATCATTAATGTTTTCTTATTATTCTCATTTCAAAATAGACTACACAATTTTTATATTTAAAATTTTCCAATTGTTTGACGTAATGCGTTGCGGTAAAGAAATAATTTTTACATTGACATTTTAATATTCCTATTTTCAAATTTATTAATTTATAAGTCGATCTTTTTATTGAAAAATAACCCTTAATTTTTATTTTATTTTACGATGTATTGAATCAGATTGATGGGTGTGTCTGTCTACACTGGAGGCAGTTCTCGTATATTTCTAAAGACCACCATACATTCCAGTGCGTTAGGGTATTGACTGCTTGTGCAGTTTGTTTTCTTGCGTTATGTTTATTTCGATTTTTCTGTACATTTTTTGGCTGACAAATTGTTAGAAAATAAAAATTTTCTGAAAAAAGTTAGAAAAAATAAAACAAACACATTTAAGACTAAAAGGAAAACAATACAATAGACTCCATTCAAATAAGAAGAATTGGAAAATAATGAAAATAAAACAGGTGATCATGCAAGTATTAGTAAGGTTGAAAAGAGCCACCAACTTCATTGTTCGCTTGTGCTACATTCAAGAGTTCATTCAAACGCAAACACATTCAATTTCGCCCGACTCAATTGTTTTGATTGTTGAAAAGAAACAATGCAAAATAGTATTTACAACTTTTCTAAAAAAAATTGTATAAACATTTCTATTTAACTCTAACGTTTACTTTCATTTTCATCTGTTAAAAAGTTGACTTGTGTGCCTATGTTCTAATAAACAATCAACCAGCAAACCATCTAACCAACCAGTAAACCAGCCAACCAAACAACCAATCAACCCTCTAACCAACCAACTAACCAACCAATCAACCAGCTAATCGATAAACCAACCATCTAGCCAACCCGTTAACCAATCAATCGTCAAACCCTGACTGACCGGCCGAGAGTTCGAACTGCCCACACATTCGCACATGTACTCGCACATACACGCATATTTTTCTACGTCGTAACAAATGGAAATCATTCATGCTGATCTGACAAATGACATTATTTTATATATTTTTTTTGTCATTTTATTTTTTTCTATTTAAATTTTTCATTCTTTTAAATATTATATTTGCAATATTTTTGTATTTGTTAATATTAACATTATATTTTCAAATGTTTTCAATTATTATTTATTGCAAATGCTAAACTTGAAATTTTTTTTGAACTTTCCCTATTAAAAATTTTAAAACGTTATTCAACAAAACACCGAAATTAAAAAGTTTAATTAATTAAAACATGCCTCGTTTCGACCATTTATGAAATTTTTAGTTTTAATTTCTCCAGAACATTAATCAAACAGAACAATGACTGACTGAATGATTGAATGAATTAATGAACAAATATTTAATTCACAAAAAAATTATTCTGTTAAGTTAGATAACATTTTTCCTATAAAGCGAATAAAAGCTATCATTTTATGACTAATTAAGTTGAAATAATGCAATGAATTTTTCGTTAAACAGAATTGTTCCATATATTTGTCGGTGATTTAAGCCCTGACGCGGAGACCAACCAGTTAAGAGAAGCCTTCGCTCCTTTTGGACAAATATCGTTAGTTCACTTTTCACCATTCAATTTTTAAATAAAATTATACGTTTTTTTGTTTGATATTTGAGTTATTTATATTATTAAAACTTTCCTCAAACTTATTTTTAAGTTATTGTATTTGTTTAAAAGTTTTTTTTCAAAGTTTTTGTTAATTCATGAAAAAATAATTTGTTGTGAAGTGGTGATGAAAATAAAAAAAACCACCACAGCACGCAAATAATGCAACAAAACAAATGACTGACATTTTGATATTTGCTCTTTTGCTCGGGCCTTTGGTTTTTGTTGTATTGTTGTTGCTGTTGTATTTCGTCGTTGATGTTTTAGTTTTGTATTTTATTTTTTCTTTTGTTTCATTGGGAGAAATTCCTTGATTGATTGCGTCCGCCCGTTCATCTGCTCTTGTTTGTTTTTTTATTTGCTCTACTCTCAACTTTTTGGCTCAAATGTTTTGTGTTTCACTATTTTTGTTCACTCTGCTGGATATATTATGTTTGTATTTTTGGGATCCTTGGGCTACTTTGTTGCTGTGTTGTTGTGTTTGTGTGTGTGTGTTGTTGTGAACGTGTGTTGACGTGTGTGTGTGTGTGTTGCTGGGTTTGTGTGTTGATGTGTGTGCATCTTCATGTGATTTGCTTCTAATACGTTGTGACATTTGTTTTTCCATTTCGTTTTTGCAATTTCGTTTACCTCTTTTTTTTTGTTTGTTCGTTTGTTTTTATTCGTTCCTATTTTAATCAAACATTTAAAAAAATTATTACACATGTTTCGTTTATACAACTGTACAGAATAAATAAATGAAAATATAATTAAATATCACTTCAAATTAAAATATAAATGCTTATAAAGTTTATTTGCTAATGTATTAAACATTCAAACTATTATTAAATAATTTTCATAAAAATTTACCGCAAGGATCGAATGAAATAAAATATTTTTTCTATAATTATAATAATTTTTTAGAACAAAGCTAAATCATAAAAATGTAAAAAAAACAAACATTTTAAATTGGTGATTACATTCAATTCTTTAAACTTATAAAACTCGTGATGAAAAACTCATGAAGATGGAAACGAAAAAAGAATTAAATTTCAAACTTCAAAAACAAAATGAAAGCATTTCTCTTTTCTATCGTCTTTTTCCTTCATCTGCCATTTCACGCTTGAACGCCTTGACTATTCGACCGAGATGCAGTCTTGTCCAGTCACCACTCTCTCTCTCTCTCTCTCTCTCTCTCTCTCTCTCTCTCTCTGTCTCTTTCTTTCTCTTTCTTTCTCTCTCTTTCCCTCCATCTGTCTTTTTGTTCTCTTTCTATTTTTTTCTTGTTTCTTTCTTTTTCTTTTTCATCTTTTGTTTTCTTTTTTTTCTCTTTCACTCTCTCTTGGTCAATCTCTCTCGTTTCATGCCATTGATACATTTATCATTTCTGGAAGGTGATTAATCTACAAAACGTCTTCAAAGGAATATCTCACAAAATTTATGTCTATTTATAAGCATAAATGTATTTACATAACCGCACGTGCACATTATACTGCCATGCGCTCTTCACATCAGTTCTCAAACAAATTCTTTTTTTCCTAAGTAGATATGTCTAAGCAGGTACCTGCCGGTAACACACATGCATGCATACGTACATACACACGCACACATGCAAACATACTTACAAACAAACACACACATGCATACATACTTACATACTCACGCATACATGCATGCATACTTACATACACACGCACATACAAACACGTACATACGCACATGGGTTATTTATATAGGCTCCATCGTGCAAGTTGCACACAGTTTGCTTTTGTTAATTACCGCAGTGAAATATTATTTACTCTAATCTAATGTTTCTGCTTCAATATATCTTACGATACGTACACATACACATTCATGTGCACATACATATATAAAAACACATTTATGTATACATGCATACATACATACACATTCATCTTTATACACATGGATACACGCACACACATAAATTGTGTTCGGATGATCACATGTATGAATGTTTCTATCTTCAATCAGTTGCTTTGAATTCGCATTAATCATCATTGAAGAATTTTAATGATAATGTTATAATGATTGCACGTTCTGTATACCTACATACGTATGCAAACCTTGCTGAACATTCATTTGATGCACATACAAACACATCCATTACAACACACACATACAAACACTAATGCACAAACAAACGTGTACACTAACGTACGCGCACTTACACATATTTCTATCTATCTATCTATCTATCCATCCATCCATCCATCCATCCATCCATCCATCCATCTATCCATCCATCCATCCATCCATCCATCCATCCATCCATCTATCTATCTATCCATCCTTTCTTTCTTACCCTTCCCCTATGATACAATGTATAATAAGTGAGAATGATAGGAATCATCAGAGTTGCAAAAGCACACGAGCGCACACGCACTCACAGACGAATATTAATTCGTAGCAATATTATTTCCGTTTGGATGGTGCGGCACGGAATTTTATATCATCCTCATTTATCACACCGTTATGAAAATTCCGCTGATTTATGTGGCTTATATTGTTACTAACATTCAACTATTCCTCTTTAAATCAATAAAAGTATCGAACGATGTATAAATAAATTACTCTTTGCCGTTCATCTCGAAATGCGCCTTGAAGGATGAATGATGTCTGGAAATATATCGGAGGGGTGTGTTGTGTTTGTTGTTGTTGGTGGTGGTCAGCGCCACGAATATTGAAGTGGCAGTTTGCGAAATTGTCTGTGACCAAATCTTATTAGCGCTATAATATTTTTTTTTAATTTTAATTGTTATTAAGGCTGCTTTGTAATAATTGTCTATATATTTTTCTGAAATCTATTTCATCGCAATTATTCAATTTATCTTGGCAGCAGCAAATTTGATGTTACTGCTGTTGTAGCCAGCATTCTATTTAAAAAGTAAAATTGTTCGTTTATAAATCATCACCATCGTTCCAAAACTCAACTTAACCATAAAATATTTATTGAAAATTGTGCCACTGAACGAAGGAAAATAAATTTTTTAACGTTGGAACACTCTCTCAACTTGTGCAAGAACCTTTCCATAAACAAAATACAACAACACTGACTGTTCGTGAATAATGCTAATGACACAAACGACAAACAACAACATCTTTAACGCAAACCACAACAACTACAAACAAAAACAATTACAAACAACGTAAACATAAACAACTAACCACACAAACGCCAAACAACTGCTACAATGGCACAACACCACTAACAACAATTAATAGACTCGACAACTAGCTTAAAATGTTAAATGATTTAAACGCACTCTCAAGCAGCAATAAAGAAGAGTCCTGACGAACAATACATCCATACATACAAACTGACAAACAATGCGTCTTCGCACCACATTGCTATTTACAATGACCATGTCCACCACTACAACCACCAACAAAAACCAACAACAGAAACGACACCAACAACAACATCAACCACAACAAACAAACAGACAGCGAGCGACAACAAATATATGACTCTATATTTTCTTTTATGGTTTGGTTTCAGTTGGATCTTAGGAGAGGGTCTTCCGAGCTAGGAGCGCATGAAAGATGAATGGTTCACAAATAGATAAGGAAAATTGGATTTATATGACATTCATTATGTAGTGCTTGCTCTCAATGCTTTTCAGTGTATGTGAAATATGTCCTATATGTTTCTAAGGTTTATTATGTTAGAATATAACTTCGATATATGTCTATAAATAAATAATTAAATATTTATATATTATTACTTTCATATTTTTTAGAAATAAATGCTGTTTTTTATTATTTACTTTGTAGTTTTAATTTGACTATTTTATTCAGTATTTCGTTTTACTGGTTAAAACAATTTTTTCCAGCATTCGAAATGTTTGCACCTCAGCTGTTTAGATAGCATTTATTCCGAGATCACATTTTAAACATTTTATTTTTGTACAAAAACATTTGTTTTTCATTATAGAAAATATTCTTTCAACGTACGTAAACCCATCCTCACAGTGTTTTAGCGTGTTTTGTTTGTCTTTGTGATGTCTTATAAAAAGAGAAAATTTATCTTTCAACAATGGTGCAGATTTTTAGCTAGACCAACCGACAATTAGCTTACAACCATTTATCCTTTTCTTGTATTTATAAGTATTTTTTATTTCACTTGTCACTCACCAGCATTCCTCCTACCTACAACATTTCTTTCAAATAACTTAGTGTGCCTTTGATACAATGCACCATTCTCTATTCATTAGTTGGTCTCTCCAAATTTTTTTTATTTTGAGAGTTCCCCCAACTTCCAGCATCCGGCCGCCAATGATTCACCACCACCACCACCCCTACCTCCACCACCACTACCACAGCAGCAGCAGTCGCAAACACAAACAATGCTCCTATCGACGTTCTCATTATTGATTGCTCTTCGCGATGTCCTAACAAAGTGAGCCAGATAAATATGAATATTTTGCTTTATTTCGCCATCAAAATTCGCATGAAGTATTTTTCAGGGTGTTTTTTCTAGGATTTATATTTCTTTTTTTGTACACTTTTCAAGATTTGGCGTTTTCACGTAATCTTGTTTTTGAAAAATTTCGTAGTTGCTTACTTTGCTTTTTCCAGAATTAATTTGAACTTTTCAAAGATTTTTAATTTTATTTTTGTTCATTTCATTTATACATTTTAAAAACTTAATGTGATTTATGTTTGTTATTAAGAATTTAATTAAATTTAAAAAAAAAGATTTTAAAGCCTTCTGACGTGTGGTGCAACTTAAACGACAAACTACTAATGCGTTTAGGCTGCAAAAAATCATTTCAAAAACGTTATAAATGCTATTGAAATGGAACATTTTTTATGTTCCAAGCTTACACACACACACACACACACAAACAAACATATATACATACATACAAGCACACATAAATACAACAAAAAATACAAAACACATACGTGCATGCAGACAAAAACATACTCATTTACAAATTTACATAAATACGCATACTCACCAACAAACACGCATATAAACAACACACACGCATATAAACAACACACACGCAGAAGACATAACGCGCGCGGACACAAATATCCATGCACATGCACGCATGCATGACGGCACAAATGCACCGACAAATGCACCGATATTGTGGAAAATGTATGAAACAGAAGCTATTGTCATGCTTCTCTCGTTAAAATAATGCGTACACACGAAGTCTGTCAAATGTTCGGCACTTTATCATCCTACCACAGCCAACACTCTCCAAGCGATACTGCTGCTACTGCTACCACAGCTACTATCACTACCGCTACTACTACTACTACCACTACTACTACTACTTTTACTACTTTTATACCACTACTACTATTAAAAACACAACCATAAACATTACAACAATTATCATTACTGCTCAAATTACTGACATCACCAATACTTCTCAGTAATTTCCCTGTGAATACAATTATAATACGAGATAATAAAGTTAGTAGCGTGCTTTTGCTATAAATAGTGTGTGTATCATGCTACTAAATTTGTTTCTGCTGTTAAGATTTAAGAGTTTCTTGATTGTTTGTACTTATCTTCTATTGAAAGTATACATTCCAATAGAGTTAATTGCACAACTACTACCAAAGTTTAACTGTATAAAACAACGTACATACATCGTCGTCGGAGCAGCTCTTACACCCATACTTTTCACGATTACTTCAATTTAATTTTGTTAGAAAACTCACTGCTGGTACAGCGGCACCATTGTTCGATGAAATGCTTAAAAGAATTATGTTTGCCGGTTGAACGATCAAATTTGTTTGCTTTAATTATTTATAATATTAAATTAAAGATTAAAAGGATGTTTTATTAACAGCAGATAAGCATGTTTGTAACTGCTGAACTGATAACAATCTGATGTTTTTCATTAATTTTTTTCAAAATTGTCAGCAAATTAATAGGAAGATGAACGTTTGTTGCTATTTTGAAGTGATTAGTGTGAGCAATTCCCCTCCGAGTTTTACAACCCAGCTTTTATGGAGTTCGCATTATTTCTCAAGGATCTGTTGAAAAAGCGCTGTTATTTTTCCATCTGCTAATTCAATTCTTCTTCCTTTTTTAATGATCTTAAAAAATTTCTTATATATTTCAAGCCAATGTTTTAACAGCTTTTAACAAAAACACTAAACGAACAGTGAAGTTTTCTGTTTGGAAATTATTTAAAAATAGAAAAGAAAGCTATAAAGAGAGTATGTAGATTTAGAAGGCTGCGTTATGAAGCAAGAGCAGCGGTTGATCCATTAATTTGAATAAATCTCTGATGTATGACGAGCGGGAATTTTGTTCCTCCATCACGTACGACCTTTGCACCTCCTTATTCTTTCGCAATTGTTTCCACAATATTTTTTTATTCTTCCAACTTCTCCTAAAAAATGCTTCTCTGTTGTTTGTACCTAAATTTGTTTTCAATGTGAGGATTCAATAAATATTGTAAGCATTAATGCTTTGTAAACAAGATTTGAAGTCTTGGGAAAATTGTATAAAAGTATTTTAATGCCTCTCTGTATTTATGTGTACTTTTTTTGTATGAATACTAACCTGTTAGTTACGTACCGCATCACCTGCTTCTTTTCAATTTTTTAATATTTAAAAATTTTAATTCATAATTTTTCCTTCTTATACAATTTTTGCTTAATTTTTACAAAATTTTTATTTTCACGTTCGTTTCTGCTTCGATATTTTCTTTCAAATAAATTTTTTGTTAAAAAGCAACTATTTTTTAATTTTCAGTTTTAAAATTGTCTGTTAATTTTGATTTGCGGCACATTCATTGTTTCCTGCATGTCGTACAGTGTGAATATTTTTATGTAGTTTGCAATAATGACGATTTCAACAAAAATGCCTGTAATTATTGATGTTATTTTGGTAATTGTTCGTAATCGTTTCGTCACGTTACTATCAATTTTTTGATACCCATGGCTCATGTGACGTAATCGGTTGTCAGTCTGCTGTTGTTTTCATTGGAGGACGAAAGAATTATACGTAATGAGAAACATGTTGACGATGTTAAGTAAATCACAGGAGCCAACATCAACATCATCTGCCTGGACGCGTAGTTAAATTAATAGCTAAAGCAGGGGTGGGCAAACTTGTTCGTCAAAAAAAAGTCGTCAGCCAGACATTGTGACCAAAAAAAGAACCACAAATCATAAAAAATTCTCCCCCGGGTCGAAAAAATTTGCTATTTAAGTACATATGCAGCCCTTCAAAAGTAAAATAGTTTGCCCATCCCTGAGCTAAAGTTATAATAATTAAAAAATCATTTTAATTGTTGACCAGGGGCTTGCCAAAGCCGTTTTTTCATAAATAAATAAATAATGATAAAATCATAAGCACCGAAAAGAAGAAAAATTGCAAGTATACAAATAATAATAATACTAATAATATTGAATGAGCAATAAAAATTAATAATAATGATGATGATGATGGTGATAATAATGATAAAACACTATCTGGCAGTAAACATTTTATGTAAGAGCAAACTATAAATTATGAACATTAGTACAAGCCGATATTCTTTCATCCTTATTTTTGATTATGTTACGTCTCTTTCATCGTCATTTTCTGGTATTAGTTCTGTTCTATGTACTATGTCTGTCAGTCGTGTGAATTAGTCTGTATGTAGGTGTGTTTGTTTGTATGTATGTATGTTTGTGTAGCGTTTGTATCTATAAATGTATGTTTGGGGGCATATATACGTATGAGTATGTATCTAGTGTTGTGCATGCGTGTATGACTCTACGGATATATGTACATTGTTTTATAAAAAGTGTTTTGCAGGAGTTTTGTTTGCGTGTGCGTGCGTGTATGTGTGTTACTGCGTGTTTATGTGCCTGAGTAAGATGGAAAGAGAGAGAGAGAACGAGAAAAAGAGAGAGAGAAAGAGAAAAAGAGAGAAAGAAAGAAAGAAAGAGAGAGAGAAAGATTATTATGTCTAAAAAATTTGTTCATACGATTTGTAAAATTTTTTGTACTTGCAATAGTTGTTAAGAATGTAGTATCAATAATGGAAGATTTAAACAACTTTGTAATTATACATTAATAAGATCGTCATATAAAGTTCTACTATCTTTCTAATTTTTATGTTTAATTTATTAAAAACAGTTTAAATAAATTAAAAATAACTTAATTGTGTTAATTAATTATCTAATTAATTAATTACCCTATTCATTAAAAATGTCCAAGTATTATGTTATTTTTCTTCAAAGATTATTTTTCAATTTTGAAGCTGCAAACTTGTTTTTTTTAAGGTTTTTTAATTAAAATAGTTTTTTGGTAAAATGTTTACAAACTGGTTCATTCATTCATTTATTCATTCTTCAGGCAGTTCATTCACTCTTTCGTTGTCACAGGGTAAAAAAAAGTTTATTTATAAGGTAGTGTCTTCGCAAGTGTCTATATAAATATTTCAGTGGGTTGTTGTTTGCTGTTGGTGTTTTGTTGTTCATCTTTGTTTTTGTTTTGTAGTTTTGCTGTTTTTTGTCTTTGCTGTTATGTTGTTGTTGTTGTCGTAAATGTTTTTGTTTATATTATTCATGTTAGCATAAGAGCTAATAATTTTATATTACCAGTGTTTTGATGTTGCTTATTTAAATTTTACTGCTGTTGTAGTTGTAAACATATGAATTTTTTTGATATTTTTTCGTTAAAATCGATGTTTCTAACAACAAAAATAACCACAGTAACGATTATAACAACAACTACAATAACAATAACTTCAATAAAAAATTACATCAAATTTGTTTCCGTTTTTACTTTCGTTTTGTTGCTGTCCTTAGCAATCCTATTTTTAGCCGCAACCTTGGCATAACATTCACCCACGACAAAATTTTTTTATTTACTCTTTTAAATCATAAACGCTTTGAGAAAATGCAAAAACTAATATTAAAAATATTATTATTATTAATTGGAGGAATTGTATAAAAGTTTTATGTTTTTTCTGTGAAACAAAAATATCTTAAATGTCAAATCTCATCTGGTAAAAGAAGTTGTGTTAAATTTATTTCAACACCAATAGCTACAATGGCCATTTCTGAACACACAAAAATTAGAAGCTGGTTAAAATTATATATCAAATTATGAAACAATTCTCAAAACGATACAAAAAATTGGAATTTATATTAAAATTATTATGACTTTTACATTCTCTTTCTGATTGATACATTAATACTTATTTGAAATTTGAAATTGCGTAATGATGTCTATGATTTCTTTATCAAAATGTTGTAGTAATAAATATTTTATCTTTGGTCAATTTATTCAGTTTAAATATTAATGTAAATATTCTAACTGTCTAATTTATTTGAAAAGACATAACATATGTTAATTTATTAACATATGCTAAGTTATTAACATAGCCAGGGTTGATTTTTAGTAGATTGGTTCAACAATAGCACGCATACATTTGCATGAGACCTCCCATAAATATGCATTAATGCTAAGGAAATTAAATTATGAAGCGCACATTGAAAATGTGGCGTTTTATTTAATCACTGTAATGAAAGTATATCAATTAATGTTTGTTTGGATGACTGGATTTATGTTGGGCACTAAACATTACATTGGAAAAAAACCAAAACATTCACCTATTATTTGCGAGAAAAAAACGTCCTATTTATAAATAAAATTGACATAAATAGATTTACGTAAGAAAAAATTAATGATACATGATATAGTTAGGTCTATGCTCTATGAATATGTGCATGTAGAAAGTAAATAACAAGCAATTACTTTATGTATATCACAACTTCATCTCTTATATATAACTTGAGCTAAGTATGAGGAACGGACGCGTGTTCCAATGTGATAAAGATGTTTATATTAACGATATTTATATGTGCATAAGCGTGCCTATGTATGCGTAAGCGTATGATTGTGTAAAAACGTGTGCGTGCGTCCATGTGTTTTTTTTATGTAAGTGCGTGTTTTGTTTTTGTATATGTTTGGACAAAAAATACGTACAATGATGGCGTATGTGTATGGTGTGTTTGTTTATTAGCGTGCGTGTATCGGCAAGTGTTGGTGTGTGTTGGAGTATATGTGAGTGTGGTGTCTGTTTGGTATGTATGTTTGTATTGGTGTTTTGCTTTTTGTAACAATCAATAATTAGGTTATTAGGTAATGTTAAGCTGGCAAATGGTTTATTAATAGCAGGTGCTATTCACTAGCAAAGCTTCTTTTTCAAATTTCAAACAAAATTTTCTTAGAACTATTTTTGTTGTTGTTTTGCATTCACTGAAAATTTTTAATGCGTAAATTTTTTAGAAAATACTTTTTTTATTAATAATTAATATAATTTATGGGACTGAGCTACTGAGTAATTGTCCTGTAAAATCGATTTTATACTTGGCGTGAATAGTGCGTTCTGACATCATTTTATAATTTGTTGAAGTCAAATAACAATTAGCAATTAAATAAACCATAACAATGCAACAACACACTGACACCAAAGCTCATTAGCTCATTATAGTGAAAGATTGACACATTGAAAGAAGACTGATTGACATAAAATTTCGTAAAAAAAAATTTAACAGCTGAAACAACATGAGGTAACAATTTTTAACGAGGTACAAACACCAAAATTACAACTTTAACATCAATGATCACAATAGCACTACAACCACAGTTACATGACATTGTGACATTCACTCGCATTGGGGAAAGGAAACAAATGTTTTTTCTTTCCACAAAGATTTCTTCAAATAAAAAGGCAAAATTAGAAAAAAAATTGGTTATAAATAATAAAAGTTATCGTCAAGTTTTTTGTAAAATTCTGTCTTCGGTTAACGTTTTGTATTTATCATTGGCTGAAAAAAACTATGTTAACAATAAAGAACAAAAAAAAAAACCAACATCAGCTGCAACTACATCAACGACCACACAACACACCACCAACACAAACTACACCAGCCACACCAACCACACCAACCAAATCAGCCACATCAACTACACCAGTCACACCAGCCACACCAACCACAGCTGCAACTACAACAATCAAATCATCAGCAGCAACATCAGCATAAAAAGCAAAACTACTACTGATGTTAATGATACTGCTACTACCACTCTCTAATGCCACTAATATTACCACCATTACTACTACTACTACTACTACTACTACTACTACTACTACTACTACTACTACTACTATTACTACTACTACTACTACTACTACTACTATTGCTGCTGTTACTACTACTACTACTACTAATAGTAAAACAAATACTGTTTCTACTACTACTATTTAATAATAGTAGTAGTACTACTACTACTACCAATACTACTACGACTACTACCAATACTACTATACGATTACTACTACAAATAGTAATAATAATAGTAATAATGACAATAATAATAATAATTGATGGTGGTATGGTTATCAGTCGCCAGCACTTCCGTAAAAAATATACATCAATTTCTTATATTGGGTCTCCTTTAAATGTTTGTATATTTACTGTAACGTTATATTAAAACTGTAATTGTATTAAAATAACTGTAATACATACTGTAATTTTTTGTAGTTACATACACCTAAATGTATACATTTATATGAAAAAATAAATACGTTTATATATTCAGTGTATACATTGCCACATAAATATATACTGAAACATATGTGTGGGTATGTGTGTGTGTATTTTTTATTATATGCGTTCGTCCCTATCCATGATGTTTTTTGTATTCGGGCTTTACGCATATTGTATGTGTGTGTCTGCATTCAGGGACTTTTAATAAATTGAGATTAAACACTCTTATTTTTTTTACATATTTTGCGTTTCCGAATTGAGAATGCGTATAAAAGCGAATAAATTCATTTTAAATTAGTTTAGGATGGTTAAGATGGTTTAGGACTTGGCATATATATAAATATATATATATTTGTATTCTTTGCTCTAACACCTACAACCAAAATGTAATATCGGCACATTTTTACAAAATAAAATTCCTAACTAGACAACAGCATTTTCAATTGAACACATCCTAATCTTCTTCCTCACCATCGCCAAGCAAGAACAACAAAACAGCATATAAATGGACGCACATGACGTCACGAATACAACTGCACATCATTCAACAAAACAACCCAACTAACATACAACAACAACCCTTCTGTTGTCTTTCACGGTTTAAATTTATTTAATATATGTCTGTTTGTATGTTTTTACGTACGTTTATGTGTTGTGCATGTATGTATTCTTATGTGTGTGTGTGTGTGTGTGTGTGTGTGTGTGTGTATACAAATGTATATACTAACTATATACTATACAAACTACAGATGGCATACTAACATACATACTAGAATACACACATGTACGTCATTATATACCCGGTATCCAGGCGTACGCACGCATGTTTGTAGACGCGTAGGCAAATGCTGGTGCGAAATAATCTAATTAGCTAAGTGAAACGTTTGAAAGAGGGGAGAAGTATACGCGCGTCTGGACGCAACGTTTTGTTTATTTAATTGATGGTAATTTTTTCATGCACGCAAAAAAAGGAAAAAAACATTTGCGCAAAGTTCTGTTTGGCGTTTTTTATTATTATCAAATTTATTTATGTTTGTTTGTATTTCGATGTTTGCATACATACGTCTAGGTGTATGTGCGTGTACTAACATGCAAATGTGCACACAAGTCAGGAAACTAACTCGCATGTATGAACTGAGCGAGTGATTAGTTTTGCTGTAGGTAGTTAACTCTGCTTGTACTTCATGTTTATGAAAGAGTGAAGGATGTCGGTGCAAAAATACAAGCACATGGACTTCCACGATGGGATGTGGTCATTTGAGTAAGAATGGTCGGTAAGTAAAAATGTTACTTGTTTGTACTGCTGATACTGGTGCTTTTTTCATTATACAAATGTATTTATGAACGTACGTTTGCATGTATGTGCGTACGGCTGTACGTATTAAACGGTGGCCAACAAAATGACATTTAAGTTGTACGTGCGTGTTTATATGTAGGCACTTTAGCGCACATCACATACGTCTGCATAAAATAAAATTAAAGGGATAGATAGATAGATAGATTGATAAAAAAATAAAAATAAGTTTGTTTATGCCGGTATTATAATATAAGGAATACGTATGCGTGTTTGTACATGTGCACATGCATATATACAAGGATATACAAACCATCATCGTGTGTATGTTGTATATGAAGGACTCGTTAAAACGGAGGGCTGACTCAATTATATGGCAAACAATTTACTTCCAAACAGTGCGCTTCTTCGTCGCCTTCTTTTCTATACTTCCATTTGCTGTACACACACGTACACACACATACATACACACACGCGATAAACGTACACACACATACATACACACACGCGATACACGTACACACACATACATACACATGTGTATGTTTTGTGTACATATACATACAAATAAAAATACTAAGAAGCATTTGCTTACTTACGTGTTTAATGTTGTTTTATAATTATTATCAGACTGTGAAATGTGCTCCGTAACATCATGTACTCTTGCGTACCAGTGCTTTCCTGGTTTTCATGTTTCTACATGTTTTCATGTTTCTACATGTTTATATGTTTCTACATGTTTGTATGCTCGTTCGTGTTTGCATGTTTGTGCATGTGAACGTTTACATAAATGTTATTTCATTCATGAGTTTGTATCTTAGATAACAGATTGTTTCTAATTAACCACTTTCATGTTTCCATCGAGTTATTTCTGAATATTGTCATCTTTACAGTTCAGCTGACAATCAGATTGGAAACAATTTATTTCAACGTGTCAATGTGTAACCTTTAACATAATATTATTTATAAAACTTTAAAAAAATTGAAATTTAAAATTTTAAAATTGTTTGCATCATTTAAAACAATTTGAAAAACAATGCGTTCGATTGTGCGTTCATAATGAGGTGTGCACCATACTGCGAACAACGTGATGTGTACACACAGGCAAGTTGTTCTTCTAACATTCGAATCATTTTGCTACTCAGTACTTATCTAAATTACTCCACTTTATACTAGGCTATAAGTTTTTTCATTATATTACGTGTAACTTGTTTTGTAGATGGTCTATAAATACATAATAAGACTGCGTATATGATCCAGAGTGTTTGTGTGAACGGAAGGTATTGTTTTGTACACGTACATGTACAAGATGATGACGTAACGCGGTGAAAAGTGTACGTACGTTCCGTATGTATGATAACATGTTTTGTATGACAATGTGCGTTCTAATGGATTAAAACAAAAGGAGAAAAACAACAAATAATGTTCATTTCTGTACGCCCGAACGACTATATCGTTCTAAAAGTTTTCCTCATCGTCGTCGTCGTCACCGTCAGCAACAGCAATAATATTTACATTGTTATCAAGTTTATCAACTTCATATCGTCATCATCATAATCATCATCACATACATCATCGTTTCCATCATCATCATCATCGACATACTCATTTATTTCATTTAATATTCAACATCAATGTCTTTGTAAACTTCATAATCATCGTCATCTCCAGTGAAACATTATCTACTTATTGTTATCAGGTAATACTCTAATCTACTTTTAGCGACAATAACGTTGATACAAAGAAATGATGACATCAGAAACAATGATGACATCAAAAACAATGATGACATTGAAAACAATTGATGACATTAAAAACAATGCCGACAATAGAAACATTGATGACAATGAAAACATCACTAGCGATATTATGATTGCAAGAGAACATGCACCATCAACATTCATGTTGCCACATCATTACATACATATCATACATCCATCCATACATCCATCCATATACACATACATACTATACGTACATTTGTAGTAACATGCGTATATTACATACAGACAGACAAACAAACACCCTATCTACACAAAAACATACATACTTACAAATACACAAACACATACACAAGCATACAAATAAATAGGCACACAAAGACATACACATGCAAAACACATAGAGTAGTACAAACTGAAATAACACGCACGCATTGCGACTGAAATGATTATTTTCCACTTTTCCATCGCATCATCAGTGTCAATATTAGCAACGTCCTTGGAAAAATTGTCGTCATCTTCGTCGTCGTCTTCATTTAGGATATCTTCTCGCTTAACTTTCGATACCCTCATCTTCCCCAATTATATGTTGGCGTCGTCGTTGTTATTATTATTCTGCTTTTCAACTCTGCACGCAAGTTTTTTTTTATGATTATTAATATGAAGAAAATAATCTAGCGCGTCAAATAAACGTCACTGAATAACGAAATTCATACAGAGCGACAACTCACATCAACATTATTAACGCCCTGACATCACCAACACGTTGCCGTCAAAAACATTATAAAACATCAGCATCATCATCAACAACAACAACATCAACAACACAAAACAACATAAACAAGAATAACATCAGCAACAACAAAGAAACAATAACAAAACATCAGCAACATGATGACAACATGGCTGGCACAAACATTTATTTGTTTTCTTCATATTTTCGATACGAACGATTTTATAAAAAGGAATGTCAACGAATCTCACCCAGTTCATCACATAGGCAAACATGACAAGACAAAAGCACACGCAGCTTTATAACGAATGCATTATTTTTTTACTTTCCAATCGTTAAACAAATTCATCGCAACACAATTCAGAGCATTGTTTGCCGTTTGTAGAACTTTACAAAACAAACTCTAATAGACTGAACATAAATATCTGAAAATAAAAAAGATGCTGACATATATAGGCCTCCATGAAAAATATTGCTGTTGCGCGTTCTAAATAATTTATAAAACATTTGAGAAGTTTATTAACATTTTTTTAGAACGTTTCTCCCGAAAAACTTTTTGTTTCCAGCTCAGATAAATGATCTAATGAAGAGGAAGGTGTTATCTTCAAGCCATCAATTACCGCCCTGCGTCTCTCACTTTCTATCGTCACATGCAAGAATACTTTTTTTTAGAATTTTAGTGGAGAAAATATTGTTTAGTTGCAGTAAACAGTTTATTTGAGGCATTAATACTATGATTCGTCGCCAATCTGTCAATGCTTATCTGGTTAATTAATTTGATTTTTATAAAATTGGCAAGATTTATTCAGTTTTCTTTCTTTTTTGATAACCATTTGAAAATTTTCAAAAGTTTTTATTTGTTATATTTAAAAAATATCTCTGCCCAACTGAGTGACTAGATAGATCAAAAACTATTATTTTTCAAAATTTATATTTCGTTTCGAGATCAGTTTTGAAAAATATTTAAAGAAAGTCATTTTCAAAAACCTTATTTATAATTTAAATTCAAATTAATTGTAATTTAATAAACAAAGATAGAACTGTTTAAGAAAATGGAAATTTCTATGCTAGTGTTCTTATGTTTCTATGTTTCTATCATATAAAACATTCACGGCTTTTCAAGACTACCCGGCAATAATATAGATTTGCATTTTATTAATGATAGGGCCTATATATCATTTTGGAAGAAAAGTTCTCATGCTAGGGGTTCCACTCTAAATCCAACTCCAAACGTTTCACCACATTATTTGAATTGCTTAGTTTTCCAAATATACAAGTAGTCATAGTGGTTTCATTGTCCTTCTATAAAAAACTACCATCAACCATTGTAGGTCATTTATTCTGTTTTGCTGTTCTGTAGTGTTTAACATTTTGTTGCAAACTTTTGTTAAAAAAATATTTGAAAGAAAACTTTCAATGTTGCACTGTTTGACAATAATGTTTAGATAATTTTGTTTTCTTTGTTTTATCCTTACTTAACCAACATTAAAAACAAAACAAATTTGGTCAATAGATAAAATGAACGAACTTTGAAGTTTTTTTTATCATAAAATTAATTATTTAATTAATTGCAATTAATTAGTTTGAAACAGTTAAAATAAATAAATCTATTACGCAAGTTTTATAAAATCTATACCCAATTTTATACAATGTAGTTACTGACATTTAGAAAAGTATAAAATGTTAATAATAAACATCGAAAGAAAAACCAGATCACACATAAAGAAAGTTAACATAACAGCGGTGCTGGATTAAAAAATAGGACACACACACACACACACAAATATATATATATATTATTATTATCATTATTGAAACATTTATGAAGCGCTAATTAAACGAATCTCAAAAGCGCTATCTAACAAAAACTGAATTTAGCAACATAATTGAGATAACAAACGAGAAATCACAATGCATCGTACAGAAATAAGATTAAAATTTGATTATAAACAGAAAAAGTAATCGATTCAATATAATGAAAATACGAAATAATATTTAGACCGGATTTCTGAGAGCAGCAGACAGGTATATATATATATATATATATATATATATATATATATATATATATATATAGTTATAAGTACAAAAAATAATAATTACGAAAAATATGGCGATGCACATAAAATAATAATTCATTCAATTAGAAGACCGAAAGCAGAGAAATTAAAGAGAAAAGTTATTAAGTGGAAAGCCTTGTGAAGAAGGCATGGCATATTTATAGGTACATGAAAATAGCAACTATACCATCAACTCAGGCACTCCGACCAAAGAATAATAAGTACGTGAAAGTAATATAACAAGAATAATAAGTACGTGAAAGTAATATAACAAGAATAATAATAATAATAGTTATGTAAAAATAATAAAAACAAAAAACTTAGAACTATCTACGCTAAGAAAAAATTCGTTAAAGAATATCATTTTACAAACAGTAAATACATTTTTAAAGCGATTGTTGACAAAGATGTAGTTTCATTGATAGTTATTCAAAATGGAAAAGGAAGACGACTCAATGAAACGGATGGAAGATATAATGAAGATGATAAAATGGGTTCATTTCAAGAAAAAAAAATTATAAAGATCGATTATAATCCTGCATTCCTATCGCTTTTTATTTCTTTCTCATACTCTCTTTCTCACTCTTTCTTTCAATCCTTTCCTTTTTCTTTCCTTTGTTTTTCTTCATAGCTTTCTCTTCAACTTTGTTGTCCATGATTGTTTTTCTTACTTTGTTTTTCTATCTTACATTTCAATTTTTTTGTTTTAACTGTGTTATTTTGTTGAACTAAATTATAAACAAGATTCAATTAAATATAACAAAAAACAATAAACATAATACGTCTATGTTTGTTCTAAGTGTATGTGTGTTAGATTTGCGAAAGATTGCTTGCATTAAATTTCAATATTAAAGGCTCATAACGATGTTAAACGGATATAAATCAGTCTAACTTTGCAACAAAATATTTCTAAATTGCAAAAGAGTCTATCGTTAAGAATAGCGAAGAATGTTTGTAAATTTTGAGGCCCTCCGTGTAAATTCTGCACGCTTCGTTGCCAGCGTGATGCATTAAGAATGCATTTCTAGCTATTTAGTCGGCTTGCCTGTGTTTGTCTTCATTGATGAAAGTTTTTTTGCAGTTTTTTTGCTGTGTTTTTTTTATGTTGTTGTTTTTCTACATTGTATTATGCATACAATTTTTTTTGTTACTCTTCGTTAAAGTAAATAAAAGTTTTCAAAAAATGTTTTTTGTGTGATTTAAAAAAAAATTTTAAAGTTTGCCTGGTTACTTGGAACTGGTTGAGTCAACACGTGGTTATATATGAAGTTTTTATTGAACACTTGTAGGCTTTCTCGCTAACATTTAAAAAATGTGTCAGTTCAATAACGAAAACATTTTCCTGTCATATCGCGAAAAATTAGTTAAATGACTATAAAAAAATTTTAGTTAAAAAACTTTAATTGTTGTTTAAAGTGGAATACAAAATTGACTCACGGTACATAAAAACGTTTGAGCATATTTGAACCTGTAGGTTGACAAAGTTTCGATCATTCGATCCGTTAGTAAAGTTTTAAAACGTTCGGAGACATGCTATCATAGAGACGATCATATGAATATAAATGTTTTTTAATGATTGAGAGCATTTGTATTCTTAATAGCGTTTCTGTGCCTAGAAATATATTTGCACATCTCACGTAATTAAAAAAACTCTCACTTTTTTCTGCAAAAGACGCGCCAATATATCTATTGAGGAACTTGAGCAGATTAGTGGTCCATTCCTTCTTAACAAACATCCTTGAACATTAGCAATATTCATTTGAGTACACAAATTGAACTAAACACAAAAACTAGTTAACAAGTATGAATTTTATTGGAAAAATCCAAATTAAAAAGTAAAAACAAAAAATATATACAGAATTGTGCCTAATGTACACAACAATAACAACATCAACAACAAAAATACAACAACATACAACAACAACAGCAAAATTTACAAATAAAACAACAACAAAACAAAAAGATACAAACCCACAGAGAGGTTGTAACTTACATCTGTATGAACATTTTCCTCTTAATTCCGTTCCGTCTTTGAACGCCCGTACAGCAAGCAGTAAGACTCCATACAACTCATGGCTAATGCTTACTGGGTTGCTAGCGTAAATTTACTAAATAGCTCGATTATTGGCCGCTATTTGCTGGACCTTTATAAAAAAAATTCTGTTGTTGTCGTTGTTGTTGTCGTTGTTGTTGTTGTTACAATGTTTCGTTCGTTTGTCTCTTAAATTGTTGCCGATAACATTGATATTGTTGCTGGTGTTGTGAAAATTCTGGTTTTATTTGGTTTTTTGGTTTCGGATTTTGTTGATGCTGTTTTTTAACTTAGGGTTGATATTTTGCTGTTAATATAGCCTTCTATAAATGAAGTTATTGTGCTCTCAACAAGAGTTATTGCTGTGGTTAAGGTTGGTGTTGTTGTTGTTTTAGTGGCTGTTGTTGTTAATCAGCGCTACTATGTGCGTTTGTGTCGTTGGGTTGTTAAACAAATTTTTTGGTCGTAGTTTTCACAGCTAGTGTTACGCATCAGCGTTTTCTCTAGTTGAGATTTTATAGGAGGTGGGGAGAAAACAAAACCGTCGCGTGGATTAATTTTCAAATTACTCATTAATTTGATTAAATTAATTAATTAAATTAAACTAATTTAACAAAAAATTCAAAAGCCAAACTTTTTATTACTTTTCCTCTTTTCGTCCTAAATTTGTTAACTGTGTTTTCAAATGTGCAAATGTGATGAATTGAAAGTGAAACCCTAAAATTGGCTTACACGTACGCACATACACACACACACACACAAACACACGACACACACACACACATATACAACACACACACACACACACACACAGAGGTATCAATCTTCATCAATTACGTTGTTTTATTTTGTTAGGTTGAAAAATGACTGAGATAGATAGCAGCATCATGTGCTTCGCTGGTCGACCGTTAGATCATTTGGAGATTATTAGATTGGTCCTTTCATTGATTCCTCAATTTTACTACTTAAAATATTTAATTAGGTTATTCATTTCATGATTTATGTGCCGGTCTGAAAAGAATCGAATGACTGACTGTATGAACGAATGGGTGTGTGAATAAGATGTAGATGAATGAATGTAGGGGAATGAATGGATGAATGAATGAATGAGTGAGTGAGTGAGTGAGTGAGTGAGTGAGTGAGTGAGTGAGTGAGTGAGTGAGTGAGTGAGTGAGTGAGTGAGTGAGTGAGTGAGTGAGTGAGTGAGTGAGTGAGTGAGTGAGTGAGTGAGTGGGCGAGTGAGTGGGTGAGTGAGTGGGTGAGTGAGTGGGTGAGTGAAGGAGTGAGTGAATAAATGAATGAATAAATAATTGAATGAATAATTAATTGATTGAATCGATAGATAAATGATTACTGACTGTATGAATGAATATATGAATGTATGGGTGAATGAATGCATTGATGAATGAATGTCTTAAATGAACTTTAATATAACCGGAGTCAATTGAATTGCTCAAAAAAAAATTTTTAACCACCAACAGTTAAATAATTAAATGATTGAATAGAAAAATAATGCACCATCGTTAAAAAAATGATTGATAGATAGGAGAATAGAAGAATAGATGGATAGATCAAAAAAGAATTAAGATAGAATACAATTTAAAAATATTCGCCGATAAAAAAAATGGCTGATCATCATTTTATCTACTGTCACTCACGGCCATCTTCATCTTCATCTTCGTCCTCATCATCATCGTTTCATCATCATTTTTAATAATATTTCTTTCACCAACCGAGTCATCATCGTCATCAACATCTTCATCATCATCTTCCTAACCATGTTGTATGTACTTTTCATAAAAATGACTTTATATCACTTATAAATAATTACAAAAGTAGTGGCAGTAGTAATATTTAGTAGTAATAGTAATATTAATAATTAGAATAATTAGACTTTTAATGGTAATAACAATAAACTTTTATTAATTATAAAAATTATTATTATTTGTTATAATAGAAAAAATAAATAATTAATTTAACCCAGGGACTGCAAGATCATTCGAGATCCACAGACCTCAAAATCCAGAGGATACGGCTTCGTCAGTTTTTTCAGAAAAGAAGTTTGTATTTTTTAATATTTATGGTATAATTTTTTATTTGCTTGCATTTTGTATTTTGTATATATTGTTATTTTTGGTTTGTATTGTTGTTATTCTGCTACCTTTTGTATAACGATGTTTTTTTGTATTTTTTTTTGTTTTCTAATTTGTTATTTTTCAAAATATTCATGTTTATTTGTACATTTTCTTTGTTTTTTTTGTGTAGCATGCATATTTTTGCATTTGTATATTTGTATTTTTCTACAATATTTGTATATATTCATTTATATTGTTTGTATGTCGGTATAATTTTTCAAAGGGCATGAAGGTATTTTTATCGCCATGCTTTACAGCAGATATCTGTGATGGTTTTGAGGCCATGTTTATTGCTTTGTTTTTCTTCCCGATTGCTATTTTTTTCCTGCTGCGACTAAGAATCAGTTTTTTATGTAATTATTTTAAAAATATTGAGTTTTTTTCTTTATTTTCAATATTTTTTTAGTATCTAAAGTTTTTTTGTTTGTTTGAATGAAAAAAATTGTTAAAAAAGTTCTTGCTTTTTTTTCAATTTGATGTACACTCGTGCGTGCATTGTTTTAGTTTATAGTTTTTTTTCTTTCAATTTTTCGTTTTTAAATTTTTTATGTCTTGTTTTTCATTTTGTTTTTTATTTTTTATTTCAATTTTCATTTATTTTTATGTCATATTTGTTAATCATCTTAATTCATAAAATATGCAAACAACCTATATAAACAATGTTGGATTTCAGAATAACTTAAAAAATCAAAATACATGGATACCTTTGTTACTAGGTTACTGGAAAACATAAGCAGATAAATAAAATTTAGTATATATAAATAATGGTTGTTGTTATGAATCCCAAAAAAAAGAAGTTCCGTGTATATATATATATATATATATATATATATATATATATATATATATATATATATATATATATATATGTATATATATATATATATATTGCGTATGTATATCAGGGTGTCTACATGTTTAAAAACACGTATATATAAACATAGTTCATCATAACGATACATAGGACGCTTGCCTGAGTGTTATCTAAAATTAGATCTCCATTCTCTCTTCTGCTAATGTATGGTCTCTATGTCTCATTGCATTTGTTTTGGCAGGCACGCCTCACTTATTTCAGCTTTCTGTGGGTCTCTTGTTTAAGCAATGTTTTTTGTTTATTAGCTTAATGAGTTTTATAAAGTACCTAAATACTAAATAAGTATCTGTGTTTGTGTATATGCGTATTCGTATTTGGTTCTTTTTCGCGTTAATTTGGCGCATTTGTGATGTTGTTTCTGTCATGTTTTTATCAACTGGCTTACGAGAATGTTCGTTCGTGGTTATTGAAGTTCTGTTTGCATAACCTCATCGGCTGAGTTAACAGAGCTAAGACGTTTCTACAACTAACAAAGTTTGAATTTACAAATTTGTTAAAAAAATTTTGTCAGTTATATATATATATATTTATTCATATTTATTTATTTATATTTATATATACGTGATGCATGAATTTATACGTTGTGTATGTACACGTATTTGTATTATATTTATATGCCCGGGGAGTAATGTAGGAAAGGTGCGTGTGATGAACTTTCAAGTGGAGAGGCAGGTGATTTAATGGTCAGATGGCACTTGTATCTCTCCGATTTGCATGCCAGTTTGCTGACATCATTTTTGCTCCTCGGTCCACTCAACTTTCTCTCTTTTCTATTTTTTTTTATTTTTTTGTTTTTCTTTTTTCCACACTTTTTCTCTTTATCTCCCTCTTTAATCACTTGTTTGGCTTCTTCTTCCCATCTATGTTGTATTAGATTTTGTTCTGTGTCTTTTTTTGACTGAACATTTTCTATTGTTTCTGCTTTCTTGCATTTGAAACTGTTATGCTTATGAGATGTTGTTTTTATATTATTTATTTTTTGATGCACCGTTTTATTATAACCAAAATTTATTTAGCTATATTTCATTCTTTCTCTTGAAAAATAACCTAATATAAGCTAGATAAAGACACATGATACGAACATGATAAACACACACACACGCACACACGCACGTAAACAGACACACACGCACAAATACACACACATGGACATACACACACACATGCGCACATAAAGACTGTCACGATTATAAATATCACTATTATCAACGCTTTATTTTCAATCCATCTCTACAACTCTCTATCTGAATGATTGTCGTCGACCTCACCAATATTATCCTCATCATTGCTATCACATCACTTTTTTATATTATTGTTATATGTAAATTTATTTTTTATTGGCATTGTTGTGGTTGTTATTGCATCTGTTGTATAACAGCATTATTTCACAATTAGGTAGGTGTACTCATCTTTAACAAAAATATTTTTCGCTACTTCTTCATTAATGATATTATTATTATTTATTATAACAGATATTATTATTTTTTGTAATTTATTATTATAAGGCTTCTCTGCAAGCTAAGATTATCAATTCATTCTTTAAGCTTTGGTTCATAGGGTTGTTCAGTAGCATTTCTAATATAATCTCCATTAATCTCCAACGTATTTATATCATATTGCTGCTATAGCGACTCAACTGAAGATCACAGTCTTACTGTATGGGCTATTCTCTTTGCAATTTATTTGCTTAAGATTACGTAGACGACGGTTCGCTAGCTAACTCAACTAACGTCTGGTGCATTTCTGAAGTTAATTCTTTTATGGAAGTTTTTTCAATATTTTTCTTGTGAATAATTTAATAGTATGATTTATGTTATGTTTCTTGGAAGATTCATTCAGTTAATTCACTTTTCTCTCTTTCCTCTTGTAATTGAATGTACTCGCGAATGCATTTTGAAAGATATCTCGTTGAGAAAACCTCGAACTATTGAATGATGTGCATTCAATTTTTCATTATGGGGTTCAAAATTATTGCATTTGGTTATATTTTAATTTATAGCATTCATTCAAATATTAATAATAAAAAGTAACATGACAACCGAAAGCTGGGATGGGATGACATTTACATTAACGTTCAATTCTCGGTATCGGTTCAATGGTTATTGAATATAGAAGCATCTAAATATATCATTGGATTTGTGTGTGTATGTGTTGTGTGTGTGTGTGTGTGGTGTGTGTGTGTGTGTCAAACATATAGGATCCATATTTTAACGTGTCAAAGGATTTTGTAAACTAATTTCTTTCTAATTTGTGTCAATCAGTTGAACTTGGGGCACAATTTGTCTTGTTAGAGTTCCAGTGCGGTTTTCATAATGAATGCAAATTACTATCCAACAACTCTTGTAATTTCTTTTTTTTCTTTTTTTTATGTTTTTTCAATTCATACAATTCAACATCAGTACATTTTTAAAAGTTTTCTTTTTTTAGTTCTTTGAGTTTGATGTTCACTTATTGTCTGTTCGCTGAATGTTTATAGCTCTCGTCCTATTGGCTGTCCATTGTTTACCTTCTTCGTCCTTCTTTTTGATTGGTTGATCCGATGGATTGGTTGATTGATTTGTTTTTTTGATTGTTTAGTTTGATTGATAAATTAGCGACAATTTGATTGTTTTGCCATTTGTAAGTTTTAATCCATTTAAATAAGTAAAGGTTAAGATTCTCTTAGTTTTCATAGATTGCCTGATTTAATTTGGCTACATCATAAAAAAACACTCCTTTAAAATAATTTCGCCAACGTCAACGGTATTTTATTATTGCAATATATCGCATAATTGTTTGTTTAGGACAGCAACACAAAATACAAAAGCACGATATACACACCTCAATAACAATACACATCAGTAGCATACACACAATACAGCAACACCCACAACAACAACAAAAACATACACATAACAACCACCACAACAACATACGACAAAATCATGCGCCAACAACAAAATACACAATATACATAAACACTTATACACATACACACATACAACAACATATACAACACTCACCAACAACAACAACATACACAACAACAACTACATACACAACAATACATACACCAATAAATACACACACACACACATAGTAGCAATAACAACATAATACACACCAACAACAACATACACATCAATACAAATACATACACCAATACACACACACACAGTAACAAAAACAACACACACACCAATACACATACCAGTACACACACTCCACAACGGCAACAATTCACAACACAACAAGAGCAACGACACAGTTAAAATAATGGCCAACAAACGCTGGGCATGTGCCCTCTCCTGGTTAATTAATCACATCTGACGTAAGAATTTAAATGCTAATTAAGGATCTCTATCATCATCATCGCGTCGTCCTCTTCCTGCTCCTCCTCATCATCATCATTGATATCATTATCACCATCATCATTATCATCATTTATTAAAAACTATAATCATCGCCATAGTCGCTGTTGACATATTTTCTTTCTTTTTTTGTTTTTTTTTTCAAATATTCTCAATAACAAAAATATGAAAAATAATATATGTTATTATTTTTATTGTTGTTGTCGTTGTTATCACGTTTACCAAATTGTTTTTTCACCCATTCATCTCTCCTTCATTCATCCATTTACCCCCCTATCTATCCATCTTTTTCCGGCTGTCCATCCGTCCATCAATCTATCTATTACTTTTATAGCCGTTTATTTAGCTGCTTAAACTATCATTCATCAATCAGTTCAGTCACTCATCTATCCATCCATCCATTCATTCATTTATTCATATTTTTTCTTGGACAACAATTCATCAATTATTTCCATTCATGCATATATTCATTTTTTTAAGTTATTAATTCATTTTTTTCATTAATTTATCCATTTTTTAATTAATTTACTAATAATTTTAATTAATTGATTAACTGGTTTGTTAACTTTTTCATACGATACCATGCCAACTTTAGTTAGTTCATGCTAAATAATTGAGCAACGCATTTTTAACAGTATGTTTTATAATTGAAAATATTTTTCAGCCAAAAAATTGACAGAGACTATAAAAATGTTTAATATTAATTAATCAATAAGATTATGAAACAATTATGCAGTTATGATGTTAATTTTTTCGGTTGGGATTAGTTTGGTTTATTATATTATCATATTTATTTATCCAATCAATCCTTTTTTTTCATTTTTTATTGTGTTTAGTTTGCTCATTTTTCTATCATATTAATCAAATAAAATTTGTATGTTGCGGCTTATCGATCAACTCTCACAAAATGGTTTTGGGAGATTCGTTTTAACATCCCAGTGAATCGACCAACCGACAAACCAGTCAACCAGCTAACCAACCAATCAACCCAACCGAATATTTAACCGACACCAACCAACTTTTGTTTTTTACATTTCAAATTTTATATTTATATTTACATTTATATTTTATTAAATATTTTGTTCATTTTTTTAGATCAAGCATTTATCCATTCATTTATACCTAAAGTTGTCAATTCTAGAAGTCCCTCAACCTATGATGAGATCTTTAGAAGTTTTAACACCTACACGAGTTCTATCTTTTTGATGTATTTTTGCAATCTCTGATATAGAAGTTTTGCTTTTTTGACTTTTGTTTTTTAACTAATTTTTTGTTGAAAGTTGAGCTTTGTTAAGTTTTTTTCAAATTAATTATATTTTTGTTAGGATTGTGTAGAAACGAGATCAAGTAAAAGTTTGAATAACTTAATCATCTAATTCAATTGTTTATTTGATTATTTTTCAAACTCTTATTTGTCTATAAATTTTTTAATAACTTTAAATATGTTAGATGAAGATATTTTTTAATTTGTTTAAATTTTATTTTAACATGAGGCTTTCTTGTCCTTTTTTTATTGACGTGTATTTGGTTTGTTTTGTTGTCTTTTAGTTTTTTTTCGTACATTCACTCGTACATGAGGTCGATGTATTATTCTTTTTTTTCAGTTCACTCACTCACATCGTCACAAACTCACACACAAACAAAAAAAAGTTACTCATCAATTTATTATTAGAAATGATTTATTGAAGTTATTGCGAACTGTTCTGTTCTTCTTGAATGCGTGCTAGCATCATCTCACAATTTCATCAGACCATGTTGTTTGTATCATCCAACGACATCATCATATCATGCCTGTATCATCTTACAATATTCATCATATCATGTTTGTATCATCTTACTTGTTTAATCTCTATAACTTCACTATGACATGTTTTAAATACGTTTGATGGTTTCTGTAAGGCTTACGAAAGAGAAAATAAAAAGTTTAATTCAAACTGATGTTTGTTTGTGTGTGTGCGTGTGTGTGTGTGTGTGTGTGTGTGTGTGAGGGAGAGAGAGAGAGAGAGTTGTTCTCATTGGCAGTCCAGTCAAGCAGGTCATCTGTTTGACAAATGCTAAGAACACGTTCCGTTCATGTACGTACACTACTATCACACTTGTAACATGTATGTGTGTGAACAAGTGAACTAAAACTAATACTAAAACGCAAAAAAGTGTTTGTGAGTGTGTGTACATACTGGTGCAAGTTAATATTGGATCATATTTCGGTTTTTAAGACAAAACATGCGCACGCAGCCATAAAAAACAATGGCGTATGATAACTTTTATACGTAAATTATTACAATCGTGTATGGTTTTCTGGCACACATGTAACTTTTACGTATTGAAACACATTGATGTATATATATATGTGTGTGTGTGTTTGTGTGCGTGCGTGTGTGTGTGTGCGCGTGGGTGTGTGTGAGTGTTTATATGACATATCAAGAAAGACTAGCATTGCCACATTTTGTTTATCAATTGCCCCGTACACTTCTGAGAAAACTTGCAAAAGGGCAGTTTCAGTCGAATGGTACTGACGGAATCCAGATTGATATTTCGGCAATAAATTGTTATTGTGTGTATATAAATGTATATATATATATATATATACACATTTATGTTTATACATATGTATATACAAATATTTATATATAATACGCAAAAACTTACATACAGCCTAATATTTAATTGATTCACTTTTGTCGTAAATAAGGTTTAAAATGCACAGTGCATGCCTTCGATTGTGTGTAGTTAATTATTTATATATATACCAATGTTTGTATACCTTTACATGCATGCATGCATGCATTGCAAACATTGTAAGGGTTATGTATGCGTGTGCATTGCGTATAGTAACTTGTATACATCCATTTATACGCATATTTGCTTGTACGATTGTTGTGCCTGCGTGTACAAGTTATCTTGAATAATGCATGCAAAAGTGTGGGAGATGAGTCTTATGAAGAAGCGTAGTGCATTAATTATTGTCTGATCGCCTGAAATTAATCATTCTACCTAATCAAGCATTGTTGTTGTTGTTTTTATTGTTTTTGTTGTTAGTGGTGGCTTTGTTGTTGTTGTTGATGTAGTGTTGTTGTTGATGTTTTTGTTGTTGTGTTATTGGTAGTGTTGGTGATGTCTAACATTTTGTTGCTTATTTTTTGAAATTATGATTCTTGAACATATTTTTCAATTTTCATAATAAGTTTTTTTAGTTTTTTGTTTTATCCCGATGTACACATTTGCTTTTTAAAAGTTTGTAATTTATTTTTTTCCCAATTTTTTGGGGTTGGTGTTGTTTTATTACAGTTGCAGTTCATTTATCAACATTACTGCCATTGTTTTTTCTGGTCACATTGTTTAAAATGTTCTAGTTGGTGTTTGTTTTTATGTTTTTGTTAGTTTTCCGTGTTTTTGTTAGTTTTTTCTGTTGTTGTTAATTGTTTTTCAATGTTTTTGATGTCGTTGTTTGTTTTTCTACACTATAGTTACGTATTCCAGTTTCAGTTTTGTTAGCAACTGTATTGTAGGAAAATGTTGTAAAATTTGGTCGTTGTTAAGATAAATGTTATTAAATTTAAATACGGTTGTTATTGTTGCAGTGAGAATGTTCTAAAAATAATGTTGTTGTAATCGGAATTTTTTTCAATTGTGTTTGTTTTTTGTCAACGGAAACATTTTTAAATGTTTTCCACGTTGGTAATCCAACCTATTTTGTCCATGTCCTATGGTTTTTAATTTTATTTTTAAAATTTATTTTGCGTATTCAACAATTAAATAAATATACAAAAGTTGAATTTATCCCAAACCTTACAGCGGTTGCCACACAAAATAATGGCAATAAATTTGGAAAAAAATTAAAATAATCTGATTAATTGTCTTTTTTACTACTTACTACGCAATAATGCAGTATTTAAAATTTTTTAAGAGCTTCGTCCATGCATTACATAATTATTTTTTCATTATAAACTTTAAAGAAATTAGATGAAATTCTGTTCGTATTTGAAACTGTATTCAAAAAACAACAACACACTATAACACACCACAACGACAACAACACAAACAACACAAACAACACACGACAACAACAACAGCACACAACACACGACGACAACAACAACACAACAACAACAATACGCACACTTGCATACACCAATGTGTTTTAATATTAAATGTTCGTTAAAAAATATTAAATGATGATCAATACATTGAATGCTATGTTAAGTTGTTGCTATGTCGTCGTTATGTTGTGTTGTTGTTGTTATTCTGCTGTTGTTGTTTTTAATGTCATCTATCTACACTGAAAAGTTTTGACTTTAAATATTAAAGCATTAATATCCCTTACTTTTATTCCTCCGAAAAAAAATTTTTTTCGTGTTGAAAAATGTAAATTTTTAACACGAAGTTTTTTGTTAGAAAAATATTTCGATGAAAGAATTGTTCCTGCAATAATATTAGTAATAACAATAACAACAATAACAATATTAAAAAAATAATAATTTTAGAATAATAATAATATCAAACGATGATGACGTCATCGAGTCATTTTGAAAAAGTCTCCCGCCAAAAAAGCGATACAAAATGCTTCGTTAAAATTACCGCCATTTCTCTTACGCATGAGGGGGAAAAATACAGAAAACATTTTTGCAAATTATGTATAAGGAGAAAAAAAACAAAAATAATTCCATGAAAAAACAAAAGAAGAGAAAACTAAATAAGGAATTATGGAAACAAAAGGCTATTGGCAATAACGCAACGTAATCTGCAGTGCTACGATGCCGACGTGCACACACGCAATTATATACTAAGATTCTTTGTAATTAATTTTATTATTATTATTATTGTTGTTGTTGTTGTTGATGATGATGATGTTGTTGTTGCTGATGATGTTGTTGTTGTTGTTGTTGTTGATGATGTTGTTGTTAGGGATAATATTATTATTATTACTCTTGTTATTTTTGTTGCTGATGTCGTTACGACGTCAAGCGTGTTGTTCGATGTTGTTGGCGTTCATGTGAGTGTTGTTGTTGTTGTTCTTCTTCTTTTTTATCATACTTTACTGTCATTTGTTGTTGATGCTTTTAAAATTTTTAATGTTGTCAAGTTACTGTTGCAGCTGATGTGGCGGCTGCAGTCGTGGTAGCAGTAGTAGTAGTAGTGGTTGTATTTGTAGTAGTTGCGGTTGTGGTTGCTGTTGTGGTTGTTGATGTTGTGTAGAGAAACGCAATGTTGA